>NC_134486.1:411673437-411973437 GCF_040206685.1 Ascaphus truei | reverse complement strand
GACATTGTCCTTCATACTATACAGCTGGTTGGGTTTTCATTACAGTGCACGCAATTGTGGTTGTCAGGCAGACTCCACTAGTCACTATTCCCTTCCGGTTTCTTCAATATTAGTGGGGGCACTCCATCGTTATATGGATTACCAAATATGGCATTATGATGTTCTCATTTGTTGCTTATTGAATTGGTCATAACTGTTGGGCACCACAGCTACCACGTTCCTGTGTATCATAGGGCACACCTGTGTGCACCAGCAGCCTATAGGATTCGGTTTCCGCCTTTGCTCCCCATTGGAGGATCTCCCTTTATATACTCTGTTGCTCTAGACACTCATTGCTGAGCATAGTCTTGTGTGATGCTGGGCCCTGCTACATTCAGTTCCTGTATCTCTTGCCTTGCCTTGCCTGTTGATCCTGCCGCTGCCTGACTCTGCTACGTACCTTGGACTCCGCACCTCTCTACTCCTGATCCGGATATCGACCAACCTTCCTCCAGTCTCCAATCCTGAACCTGGCTATGCACCCCGACGATCCGCTACTCTCCAATCCTGAACATGGCTACGTATCCTGACGATCCGCTACTCTTCATTCCTGATCTGGCAAGTACCCTCTACTACTCTCACATCTATACTCCTGACCTGACTTGCAAGACCAATCTACATTCTAGGCGCTCCCGCGTGGCTGTGGGTTGGCGTTACTCAATTCCCTACCTCAGCACCGCGGTCGCACTTCGTTTGTGGTGAGCTACGCGTTACACAAATACAGTTAGCACATAGTTCATTCATTCATTGTAACTGTAGCTAGCTTCTTAGCTGCAAAATATATTGATACATGATATTATGGGGATTATACATTTTAACCCTTTTCAGCCCCAACAGGCTGCAAAACAGGGACAATAACGGTAGTGTAGGGGAAAACATGGTGTTATCTGTTACACTGGGCTTCAAAGTTCCTGAGAAACCCATCAATTTTGTCCATGCCATCCATGAACTTCCCGAAGCTGTGATGGTCCGCTTGGGGGGTTGTTTGCTCCCCATTAACAAGGTGGGATCGCGGGGCTGATGTTCCTTGCGTGGCTGCAAGCAGCCGGACCCTTTCATCCAAGGTCACCCCCTCTCCCCATGAGGCAAGAAGTGCGGTGATTCCGGAGGTGGCAAGTCGTTAGCCTTCTCTCCTGAATTCCGCACGCACGTGGCTTGAATGACCCAGCATTTGGTGCATATTTACTGTATCCAGGGACGGGCCTAGCAACAACCCGAGAGTGTCATCCTGGGGAGGATACTGGATGGGTCACATGAAGTTAATGTGATGCCTATCAGTATCCGTATTCAGAGAGAAGCCAGCACACAGGCTTAAACAAAATGCTTTAATGACCCAAGTAGTCCGTTTTTTCGGTGGTGCACTACAAGGTAAAGGTTGTGACGATAGCTTTGTAACAGGCTATTAATAATACACGCCAAATATAACTGGGTTGAACTGAACGAGGCTTAGATATGATAAAATGTAATTTATTCCTTGAAAAAGGTGAACACACGAGATTATAAAAATAACAGACAAAATATGGACACTCACTTAAGATGGAAATGATGAAACAGTCATAATTCTGGACTGGGAGTTCATACAGCAATCTTCAAAAATCACCAAGACACGAAAGACAATAGCCATAGGCTGAGCCTGGTTCTTATACAATTATTTCCTATTGAACACAACCTAAACCCAGCCCCTCTCATAAATCAGTGGTGAGGTTGACAGTTTTCCTCAGAGTAAAACTCCTCCCACCCAAGGACGTTTAAAAACTGCTTTTCCTATCTAAATAACTTCATAACTTCAGTTTAGTAGTACTTACTGGCATGTGAGACATATTAATACATTCCGGCACGCATGACGCTCCCAATAAGACTAAATATTACCTTGTAATATTAAAATTAAGAGAGATATTAATATCTGTCTCTTAGTACCTGCTAGACATCATGTGTCTGTAATCCTTATGTGCGAATCAGTCCCACGAATACACATATGTAGCTTTTAGCACGTTCAGCCGAGGACATCTCATAATATTCTTATATTTAATAAGGTCACTCATTCTGATATCTCCTTGGGTAACCTCACCCCTGGCCTCCATAACCCCTTGTCAAGCAATCCTTTGAAGCTGGGCCTCGTGTGTAGCGAACATTTGTGACAGGTGCTATATTTCACACCCAATGCCCCAGACATTGCCCTTACCTGTCTCTACCAGCAATATGTGTTAACATACACCAAACCCCCTCTGTACCTTTCACACCCAACTTCAATCAAGCCTTTTGAAGCCCAGATATTTCTGAACAGACACCACACATATTTGTATTTTCCTAAACTGCAGCTCATTAACCCCTTAAGCCCCAGTGTGTGTGTGGTGCAGACACTGGCACAGAAACAATACATTTATACAGAGGAATAAACAGTTGGATGGCTGAAGCAAGGCAAAAACATTACTAGACACCAGTCCAGTTAACCCCTTGCTTCTCAGGTGAGAGTAGAGGGTGGCCAAATGGGGTGTAACCCCTTTAATCCCGGGCCAAATCCCCTCTCTCTTGACAAAGGTTACCTTACCTTGCAAAAGGCTGTAGTGCACTCTTGGGTCATTAAATCATTTTGTTTAAGCCCGTGTGCTGACTTCTCTCTGAACATTGACTACTACCGGGACTCTAGGAACACGTTGAGGTCCATGCACCGGCAGCTAAGTACCCTACCATAACCTCTGTATACTGAGTGCTTGCATTATCGTTATTGCCTATCAATTTCAGACCTGCCGTGTTATGGGGCAGGGTTACAAGCCCATCCCCTGGATATATATTTACACTCTCCCAGAAGTCAGGAGTCTGTCTTCCCTCCCCCTAAGGAGCGGAAGTGTGTGTGTATCCTTTGCATCTTAAAAGATAAGGAGTTGGATGGGCCCTTCAAGGCTTTATTCAAAGGAAAGGCTGTGACTTCTGCCTATTACAATAAAGATCCAGTTGAACCATCCTGAATGTGGCTTAATGTCTGGGCCACTAAGAGTTGCCAGCATGGACCATCCTGGTATCCATGGATCCTCGCTGGCTGGAGGCTCTGTTCACCAGAGATGAATCACCCTGAAAACCTGTCCTGATATCTCCCCATACCACCGCGGAGCAACTAGGAGCCTCTGATACTACCAACAGGATTGCACAGCACCAGGAATACACAGGTAGCGACCCATATCTCACATAGGGTGGGGGAAGAGGTGCTACATATAATTAAAATGTTTTGTAATACAGTAAAAATAGTTATTCTGACAAGAAAATTACTTATTCAAGAGTTTGATTTGTGTTGTTGATTTCAGCCATGAATAATACCAACACCAGTTGTTATTAGTAAATACAGTTTATTGGTTACAGTTACTTAGCTTCGGATATTCAGCATCTTATGGCACTCAGTCAGGATATCGCTCACATCAACTAGGGAACCCCCACCATCAGTTAAGATGTAGTTGTATATTCCTGTTATGACATTTGTACTGTGCGAAGAGCCGAGTGTCAAGTACACACTCAGGCTCAACCACAGAAGCTCTGGCACATTTTTGTGCTGGACAAACCTATCAGGGAAACACATTCAGGCATTCAGCCAACATCCTAGCTAGGGAGAAACTGGGGGAGTCCACTTCTCATAGCAACTCTTTCAGAACATTCTAACAGTTATTTTCCATCACAGCAAAAGAAACTACATGTAAGCATATCTGTTAGAGACAAAAGTTAACTCATCATGCATCTTGTCCATCAGAAATAACAAAACTCCATTCTCATTACAATAGTACACAGACACACAACTTTACTAATCAACTATAAAATAATTTGATTGCCATTATTTGGTTGTCTTCCTTCTAAGGCCTCGGCCAAGTTTCCCGCTGGCGTGCTGAGGCGCGCTGAGGCTCAGGGAAAACGGGCGCTTTCCCTCGCCTTGCGTGTGCTTTCCCTGCGCGCCGTCAGGGGGCGGGCCGGGGGCGGGCCAGTGACGTCACGGAGCTGGTTCACCCTCATTGGGCGAACCGCTCACGTGACCGGCCCTGTGCTCCGGCAAGCGGGGAAATTTTACATTTCCCTAAGACCTACGCTTCCTCGCGCTTGCGGAAGCATAGGCGAGCCTCTTCTAAAGCCTCTCTAATTGCGGCTGTAGGGGCTCAGTGCTGAGCGGAAGCGCGCCTCAGCGCGCCTCCGCCAGCAAGCAACAACCATGGACGAGGCCTAAGGCTGAGGCCCTGGTGTTGGTGCTGCAGCGGAGATCCCACGTCTGCGGTGAGCTGCAGGGGAAAGAAGGGGGGATGTGAGCGGGACAGGGGGCGCGACCATGACGTGACCTAGCAGGTTGGCCCTCATTGGCTGAACCGCCATGGGGCGTGGCTAGCGCTCTGTTGCAAGTCATGAACACAGATTTCCTGTCTTCAGAGAAATCTGGTCGTGCAACGCGTCGGCCAAGGTAGGTAGTTGGCCGGCCCCATTGAGGGGGCGGTTCTTGTCCCTGTAGAGCAAGCCATAGCGCGCACTGCAGCAGGCACCAGGGACCTAGCCTTAGGTTCTTTTTCCACAGAGCATGATCATTTTTTTTTTGTTTTTCTTGGGATAATGTGACCATTTGAATTTGATGTTACCGTTTGGTTCAATCTTGTCACTTTATTCAGAATGTTTATTTTAGTTCAGTAGTTATATAGAATAATTTGTTTTCACTTTTTTCTTTCTTTAAGAAAAATTCTGACATATTGTCAAGCTCGGAGGGTAAAGCAGCTATCCGATTATTCAATAAAATTGCATATGTATTGGTGGAATTTGAGGTTCTTTATCATAGAGCTTGGGTTAAAGAAATTTCACATCTACAATATGGTAAGTTTTGTAACACTTCAAATGCATTTATAAAAAAAATCTGTTATGCCACAAGTTGAACTGAAACGTCAGAAGATTACAGTAACAGAGAAGGAAGGAGTGAGTAGTGTGATACCTTTTATTGGACCAACGGATTTCAAACTTCTCAGGTTTTTCATTATGTTGCTGTAGGTAGCCGATGAAGAGCCCGAGAGTTTCGAAAGCTTGTAGCTCATTAACTATCTGTTGGTCCGATAAAATGTATCACACTACCTACCGTATGTTTCTCCTGCCTTTGTTATTTTATTACATGGAAGAAATTAGAACAGAAAGTGAATCCCTGCGCGTCTCCCATTTGGATAGCAATACATGGGGAAATATACGGTGAAAACTAAATCTATAAGACAAAGGAGACTTTTGGTTACACCCTTTGATCAAATAATGCCAAGCCTGTTAACCAACGTCAAGGTAAGTCTCAATAGCAGGTCCCTACGCTAAATGCATACACATTTTCTGGGAAATACACCCTGAAGGGGTTAATATACTCAGCATAAGCTATGTAACTTAGTGCAGTTAAAAACTGGTATATACCAGTGAAGCTACTTACCTGTACGCAAGCTCCTTACATGGAGAAGCGCGGTAAATATATATTTGTTTTACATGGAAGAAATTACCAACATTACTACCCACCCTTCTAGGTTTGAACTTTGAAAATGTGATTGAGGTTAAATGACCCATGCTGCTTATGAATTTTATACTACAAATTAATTTACAAATGTGTATCTGAAATTCTTTAGTGGAGGATTTGTTTACATTAAAAACAAAAAAGCTTAAACGTTGTCATTGTGGACATGTTCAGAGTTTTTTTTATTAAGCTCCCTGTTTTCAGGCGTTTTAATTTGAAAATGTTAATTGGTCTGAAATTTGGCACTTTTTGAAGAATAAGAGCAGTAGATTCTGAGATTGACATGGCAGAAAAACAGCATGTCAGACAAACTACTATGTTTGTGAAATGTATTGCTCCCATATATGGTGCTGGTGAAAAAAAAGCACCTGTAAAGCACCTGTATCTACAGTAGCTGTTAACATTTCTGAGATGCGGAGCATATGACGTGTTAAGCTAAAAGATATATTAGCTGTGGAGCGCGTGGAGAGAACAGAAAGATGGAAGAGGAAATAAAAGGAAATTAGGAAATGTAAGGCGAGGAGAGGAAAAGAGAAACAGGGACAGGAAATTAAGCATGGGAGGTTATTTATTTATTTATAAAATATTTTACCAGGAAGTAATACATTGAGAGTTACCTCTCGTTTTCAAGTATGTCCTGGGCACAGAGTAAAACAAATAATACATGGTTACAAATACAGTTACATAAATGAACAGGGTATACATTATATACAAGACATTGCATGCACAGTTAAAGAAAATATATATTATGGGCGTAAGAAACAGTTGCAGACCAGATTAAAATGTGAGACAGCCTTAGATTTGAAAGAACTTAAACTGGTGGTAGATGTGAGAGTCTCTGGTAGGTTGTTCCAGTTTTGGGGTGCACGGTAGGAGAAGGAGGAACGTCCGGATACTTTGTTGAGCCTTGGGACCATGAACAGTCTTTTGGAGTCTGATCTCAGGTGATAAGTGCTGCAAGTGGTAGGGGTGAGGAGCTTGTTCAGATAGCTGGGTAGCTTGCCCGTGAAGAATTTAAAGGCAAGACAGGAAAGGTGAACTTTGCGCCTAGACTCTAGTGATGACCAATCTAGTTCTTTGAGCATATCGCAGTGATGTGTGTTGTAGTTGCATTGGAGAACAAAACGACAAATTGAGGAGAGGGAGAACAAAAGGATGGTAATGAAGAAGAGAGAACCTACAGTACATTTAAAAAATATTGGATGAAAATAACAGCTATTTGTAATATTCTTTGTGATTTAAAGCTTTAGGTCCATAAAAATATACGTTTGTTGAAGGTTGGATATCTTTTAATAGATGAACATGATTTTTCTTTTAAATTGTTCACACATTTTTAAGATTACAATACTCTATTGGTACATTTCTATTCCCATACCTATGGGGTTTCATCTGCTAGAAAATGTACTTGCCATACAGTACATATAACAATGTATAATTGGCACCAGTAGGGTTAAAGATTAGCATCACGATACATGCAAATGTTAAGCCTGTAAGTTATATTTTTAAATATTGTGAATTAGTATATTTATTTATTTATCAAATGTTTTACCAGGAAGTAATACATTGAGAGTTACCTCTCATTTTTAAGTATGTCCTGGGCACAGAGTTATGTTGACAAATACATGGTTACATTAAGTGAATAGGGTTAGTTAACGATAATATATATTATGGGCTTATATGGGAAAGCTCATGAAACTGCAGACCTGATTTTTGATGCATACAGTAGTTGCAGCGCAGTACTAAATACTACATTGAATTTTAGTCAAAAATATCACAACATCCAAACCCTAAGTAGAATTGACATAATCAACTATTTGTAAAACTATTGCAGACTTTAAGACACGTCTTTTTTTTTCTTCCAGCATTGCAAGCAACACTGTTGGTTCGTCATCCAGAAACTGGGAATATGCTTGTTAACTTTGATCCAAAAATCCTAGAAATTGTACGAGAGACAAAGTGTATGATAAAAATGGGTCTGGACGTGCCAGAGCAGGCAAAGGGAGTTGTAAAAATTGAAAATAGGCTAAAGACAAACCGACAGCAACTAGAGGTAACTGAAGTGTTTTAAGGTGTTTAAAAATACTTATACACATTGAGATTGAATTTATTGATTAAATGATTATCACGGGAGACCAGGTTTATCGACTCCTTTTTATACCGGGATCACTGATTGAGCAAAGCAAGGAGGTAAAATAAATTGTAATTTATTTCAGGAGAAGACATGCACACAATGTAACACAATTTACAGGGTTAACACACTTACTGAGTACGAGGCTAACAAATAAATCTATCCTCTAAACGAAATTCACAAAAACGACCTCTGTAGGAGCCCTTTTCCTTGACTGGTAGGTACTCACGAAAGTCCTAGAACTGATTTCGGCATGCAATGCCAGCAGCAACCACTACATTCTCAAAAGCAGGACCTGATCTCCAGAGGTTCGCTACACTATCATCTGGTGCACTGGAGAGGTTTCGACCCAGAGGAGAGATGCTGGATTCCGAGCCACTGGGTTCACGCAGCCAAACTGGTCCGTATGTCGCTCCTAAAGGGGGGGGGTACTGTGAGGATTCGCCATCCTGGCAGTCGAGGACCGTCTCCTCACCTCAACAAGCCTTCTGTGACGGACATCCAGGATGCGAGGTTGCGTGGTCCCAGTACGAGCGCGCGTCCTGATCCTCCGCCCGCATCTCTGACGCACGACGGGTGCGTTCGCCCAGCCTCCTTGCCGACGCGAGTCAAGCTCCGCCCCCGCTCTGAAGAGAGTCAGGATCGCCGTGGGAATGATGCTCATTCTCGGCTCCGCCCCTTTACCTCTGTGACGCTCGTGGGTTGGCACGCGATTGATCCCGCCCCCTCTTACCCCAAGAATCGGCATGGGAATGATGCGCACTCCAAGCCCCGCCCCCTGGCCTCCGTGACACGCGCGGGACACCCTCATCCCCGATTAGGCTGCATCATAGGGCCCACCTGTATGCACCAGCAGCCTCTCAGCACTCACTTCCTTGTTCCGCCCTGGCTGGCTATTGGAGGCTCCTCCTATATATACCTTGATGCTGCTTTCATTCCTTGCTGAGCATAGTCATTGTGACGCCATGCCTTGCCACATTCTTGTTCCTGAGACCTTGCCTTGCCTTACCTGCCTGTTAACCTCTTGTTGCCTGAACACTGCTAGTGCCTTGGACTCCGCTTCTCTCCATTCCTGATCCGGCTTGTATGACCATTCTCCTGGCTCCAGTTCTGACCTTGGCAAAGTACTCCAATGATCCGATATTCTCCTATCCTGAACCTGGCTACGTACCCCGACTATCCGATACTCTCCAATCCTGAACCTGGCTAAGCACAGTGACGATCCGCAACTCTCCACTCCTTAACCATTCCCCAATCTGTAATCCTGACCTGGCTTGAACGACTACTCTACATCCTAGGCACGCTCCCGTGGCTGTGGGTCAGCGTTATCCAATCCCCTACCTCAGCAGCGCGGTCACGCTTCGTTTGTGGTGAGCTACGCGTTACATTAGGGTCCCGACAGGCTCAGTGGGCATTGTTCTTCTCTAGGTTCAATTACGTCTTATCCTACATACCTGGTACCAAGAATGTTAAGGCTGATGCGCTGTCTCAACAATTATCCCCAGAAGAGAGGTCGGAGGCAATCCCTGCAACCATCCTACCTTCCAAATTTATAATTTCGGCTACCTCATTTGACGTCTTGGACAAGATCATCAAAGCCCAATCTCACATTCCGAGAGGTTTAGAGGTTCCCGAGGGTAGATTATACGCATCCCCGCAATTCCGGCGAAAGATCCTGGAGTGGGGCCATTCCTCCAGAACTGCTGGTCATCCCGGCTTCAAGAAAACTCTGGATCTCATTGGACGTACCTTCTGGTGACCCAAGATGGTGAAAGAAGTCCAGGATTTTACCAGTGCCTGTTCAGTATGCGCCCGAAGTAAAACCGTCCGACACAAGCCTTCAAGCCTCCTGCTACCGTTACCCATCCCTGAACGTCCATGGACACACATATCCATGGATTTCATAGTAGAGCTCCCGCCCTCCAAGGGAATGACTACAATCCCTGTCATTGTGGACAGATTCACCAAGCAGGCACATTTCATCCCTCTCAAGGGTCTTCTGTCTTCTTCCGCTCTGGCGGGCGACTTCTCCAAGGAGGTGTTCAGACTTCACGGCATCCCCATCTCCATAGTTTCCGACAGGGGCTCACAATTCATCTCCAAATTTTGGCGAGATTTCTCCAAGACACTCGGTATCTTTCTCTCGTTCTCATCCGGTTAACACCCTCATACCAACGGGCAGACCGAGAGGATGAACCAAAATTTGGAGCAGTACTGCTGCGGCACAGTTTATTCGAGCATTTGCCCGTTCTGTGCCGCAGCAGTAGCCTGGCGCGCGCCCGAGAGTGACGGGCGCGCGCCGAAGCAGCGGAAGAGCGCCCTCCGATCGGGGCGCTCTCCCTACCGCTGCCGGGTCCGCCGGGTCCCCCGGAACCCCCTGCCGCTGTCCCGCGATCGCGGGACACCAGGGCTCCCTCGGGGAGCCCCTGGACGCGCGTGCAGGGGGCGCACGCTCCCGAAGACGCGTGACCGCGCGTCTATGACGCGCGGCACGCCGAGGGGCGGCCACTAGCAAGCCGGGAAATCTCCCGGCTTGCGGATCTGGCCGCAGTGTAATAAACTGTGTCGCCAGTGTACTTAAGATACTTTGTGTCCGAAACTCTTGATGACTGGTCTGACTTACTACCCTGGGCCGAATTCGCGATCAATTCACACAAAAACGAGTCTACCCAAGAGTCCCCATTCTTCGCGAATTATGGCTTCCACCCCTCTCATCTCCCCATTTCCAACATTCCTTCAGGGGTACCAGCAGCCGACACGCGGGTAACCTTCCTTCAAAGTTCTTGGAGGAAAATCCAGACAGCACTCACGGGTGAATCCCAGAGATACAAACTTCAAGCCGACCAGCTTCGTCAGAACGCACCTGAATACAAACCAGGGGATAGGGTATGGCTCTCCGCCAAGAACATCCACCTTAAAACCCCTACCCTGAAGTTGGCACCTAAGGTCCTGGGACCCTTCGAAATGCTTGAGCTCATAAATCCAGTAGCTTTCTGTCTACGACTACCCGCTACCATGAAGATACCCACGGCATTTCATGTCTCTCTACTGAAACCCTGCATTCAGAGTACCCGCTTCACGTCTAACAACCAGAGGCCCAAACTCCATACAGGGACAACCAGAGTTCGAGGTTCAGGCCATCCTGGATTCCCGGTTCTCAAGGGGTCATTTGCAGTTCCTAGTACATTGGAAGGGGTACGGTCCGGAAGAATGATCCTGGATTCCACTGGACCAGATCCACGCCCCAACATTGCTCAGACGCTTCCACCTCAGGTTTCCCCATAAGCCTTTGGTGGATCATCCTGAGGCCGATCCTCGAGGGGGGGTTACTGTCAGGAATCAGGGCATACGCCGCCCTCTGCGCTGCCCTTGCCTACCTGCCCGACCGGCTGCGGTCCCCTCCGCTCCTACCTCTCGCCGTGGACCGCCCCCGTTCCCCGGCGGCTCTCTCATACACCGCCGTCACTGCCACTGGGCGCGCGCTCGCTCCACTTACAGAGTGCGCGCCACACAAGGTATTTTATTCACTGCACCAGGCAGCTAGCTACAGTATGCCCACCACCCGGCTCAGGATACAGACTCATGCCTCGCAGCCGTTCAGCTTCAGCAACACAGCTCATCACCCCCTGCCCTATCACAGAGGGCTCCTCAGCTCACCTCTGCCCTGCCTCCTCCTCTGATTGGCCCGCTGCGCTTATTATCCCTCTACGCCCGGATCAGGCAAGTACTACGGCTAGTCCCTTGTACCCTTGGCCTTGGCCACGCTACCAATCCACACCCCAGGCATGCCCTCACTACTGCGGGTGCATTCTCTACTCGCTCTCCACCTCAGTACTGGGGGTTAGTCTGGTCTGCTGGCAGCACAGCGTGACATTATGCTATGCAATGTGGGCCATGTCGATGCAACCCATGCAGAGGGCCCGTACACCCCAACAGACGTTCCAGGGGGTCCGTTCACCCCGGTTCCAGACCTGATTCCAGAGCCGAAACCTCTGATGGCAGACCACCCCAGCGATCCAGTGGACACAGAGCCACTTACCTGCAATACAGAGCAGCTGAATCCGGAGATCCCCAGACTGCAGGCGCTGGTGCGGCCTGAGCCGCGGCGAAGTCCCACGGCCGTGGTGACTCCCAGTGTGGCGGAGACGGGACCCGAGACTGCTCCTGGAGAACCGCAGAATGTCGTATGCCAGTGGAGTGGTGAGGCACCACCACCCCATTACTTCCGCCAGGTGAAGGAAGAAGATTCCGGAGAGAGAGAGCACCCGGCGGCTCCTCCGTGACCCCGCAGATCTACCGCCGCCCCTTCCTCTGAGTGACGTACTTCCGGCGCGGGACCAAGAGGCGTTGGGCGACTCCGCAGAGACGACCGGAGATGACATCACTTCCGGGTCGACACGGAGCTTGGGCCTAAGGCAAGCGCCTACCTACCCGAGGTGCTCCAGTCTCACTGATGAGGAGTTGAAGAGATTTCGGGATGAACTAGTCCGCCGAGGGACGTGGAGGCGTGTTGCTCAGGACAGTAAGAGAACCCCTACTGGTCGTGGCATAGCCCGACTGAGAGACACTGTCCTGGACTTTGGGGATTCACTCATCCCTGCCCTTAGTGCTACTGCCCCTGCCCCGTCACGTTCCTGTCCATCGGGTCCTAGAGGGGGTAAAAAGAATAAGGCTCCCACACTTGCAACGGACTGGCCGGACTGGGTTACCAGCGATGAGGGGTTTGATGGGGAGGTACCATGGGCGAGAGGCATACCTATGCCCATCCCCAATGTGTTTAGACCTATGTCTAGGGGTAAAACCAGAGGCACAGTGTCTTCTAAAAAGGAGGGTTCAGTACGCTCAAAGTCACCGGTAATGGACCGCTACCTTTACAATGTGGTAGACCGAGGTAAGTGCCGGGCTGTCGAGGTTGTGACCCAGAAACCAACGTTCCCTGCAGTAGGCCGTGGCCTAATCAAATTCAAGGACTTTGCCCCGGACATTGTTGCTTCCCAGGCCACAGCCCCTAGTCACCTTGCCAATGCCATTACCCCTGTCCATGTCCCATCTATTTTGGGTTCCCAATATGGTCACCCTGGGTCACTGGGTAAATGGGAAGGCCCCAAGCCACTTACTGATCACCGAGACTTGGTGGGTATGGTTCAGGTCTCTGGGGTTATTACTAATGTTGTACGTATTGTGCCTGTTGCCCGGGTAAAACCCTATGTACCTTTAGTGTCTGACAGAGTTGCCAGACATCGCCAATTGTCATTACTCTATTTTCACCACCCACTTGAGGGAGAAATTGAGTTTGAAATTGGTTCCACTGATGAGGAGAGGGGATATAGTTCTGATTATGAGGATGGATCAGAGGAAGAAAATTGGGATACTGATAGCTCCCCTAGAGGAGTGGGATCCTGAAGTATTAGACGAGAAGTGGAATAAGCTAGAAAAGATAGCTTACATCTCCAGGAGATGCCTTAAGGAAGTGTATGGGTATAATCCTCTCTGACCATTAGCATCCATGCCGGAATTATGGGCTGATTGTGGGTGTCCAGTATGCCACCCAGAGTGTTATTGTACTTCTGCTCTAAACCTAGTGGACCATGCTGTGCGCAGGCCACCCTAAGAGATAATAGCTAGTACAAGTAACATATATCCTGAGGGTAGGGTAGTAAAGAAACCTGACCTCAGGCATTACTGTTAGTAGCGGATTCTCCACGTTGGGAGTAATCCTAGTTTCTTTTGTGTCACCATCTAAGAAGGGTGTATTACCTGCAAATGTAATAACACTGTATTATGGTGTATTTTTGTACAGGTTGTTCACCTGCAGGATGGCCCAGCAAATTAGGTCCAGGTGGGGACCATTGGATTCCACCAGGGGGAGAGTGTAGCCCTGGGTAGTTTTGGGGCTAAAGTCCTGCCCTCCTCCTGGCAGTGATACCTTTAAGGGCAGGGTGCCAGGAGCAACCATGGGTTTTCCCCACACATGCTTTGCAGTGAGTCACTGAAGGTAGTGTCATCAGGCTCTGTGTCCAAAAAGACACAGGGGTGGTGCTTACTGAAGCTACTTAATGCATAGCACTTCCTGATTTAGTCATTCTGTCCCTACCGTGAGAGGGGCAAAGTTACCCAGACCAAGCTGTCAGGGCTCTGGGCAAGCTTGAGGCCTCCCTCCAGAGAGCGAGGGGTTAACCAATACCTCCTACCCTAAAAGAGGGTAGTGGAAGAGCAATGACCACTCTCGGTGCCTGTTGCTGGGACATCCTATGGGTTGGCACCCTAAGAAGAACTGCTGTGATTGTGACTGCTGAATCCAGGAACCAAGTAAAGCATCCTGACCTTTTATAAAAGACCTCCTGCCTGAGACTGAAGTATATTGGGAGGAGGTAGACCAATTATTTTGCAGATACTTCACCCCATACAGCTGGGGGCTGCACAAGATGGAGGCGCTGCACCTGTGAGTAGAATTCGGGCAAGACCCCAGAAGCCTGTCTTGTCATCCCCCATGCCATCGCTGTAGACTCAGGGCTCCCTGTTACTAGCAGGTATGCACCACTCACACCGATGTAACCAGAGCAGTATTTCCCCTAGGAAACCCTATGTGAGATTGGGGGGGAAGGGGGAGATGGGGGAATGAGGGTTACATAAGTGAACAGGGTATACATTATATACAAGACATATAATGCACAGTTAGAGATAATATATATTATAGACATGTATGTAGCAGTTACAGACCAGATTAATTTGTGAGACAGCTTTAGTTTTGAAAGAACTTAGACCGGTGGAGGCTATGAGAGTCTCCGGTAGATTGTTCCAGTTTTGGGGTGCACGGTAAGAGAAGGAGGAGCGGCCGGATATTTACCTTGGGATCATGAAGAGTCTTTTGGAATCAGATCTCAGGTGATAAGTGTTGCATGTGGTGGGGGTGAGGAGCTTGTTCAGATAGACGGGTAGCTTGCCTAGAAAGTATTTGATGCGCCTAGACTCACGTGATGACCAATCTAGTTCTTTAAGCATTTCGCAGTGATGTGTGTTGTAGTTACATTGGAGAACAAAATGTCATATTGAATTGTAGAGAGTATCAAGTTTGCTATGGGGTGCCGAGCCGTATACTATGTCCCCATAGTCGATAATTGGCATTAGCATCTGCTGTGCGATACGCTTTCTGACTAGCAGACTTAGGGAGGATTTGTTCCTGTAAAGTACACCTAGTTTGGCATAGGTTTTGGATGTCAGGGTATCAATGTGCATCCCGAATGTTAAATGGGAGTCAAACCATATGCCCAACTATTTTAAATTAGTAACAGGGGTTAGGGTGGTGTTAACGTTGGTTCTGATCTGGAGCTCAGTCATTGGAAGCTTTAAGCATTTAGCCTTGGTCCCAAATACCATTGTTACAGTCTTGTCAGTGTTTAAAAACATTATTGCAAACAAGAAAGCCTCTGGGCGAACCACCCCCCACTCCCCATCCAATTCCCCCCCCCCACTTGTTTGTCTCCTTCCTACCTCCCCACCCCTTTTTACCCCCTCCTTCTCTTTCCTCCTATGGAAAACGGAAACATTTTATTGGTCACTACCTGTTTGCATTGAGTCGAAATGTTGTGGGCTTATGACATTTCTGTATGTACACTTGTATATGAACATGTCCAATAAAAAAATTGTTACAAAAAAAACTATTATTGCTATTAATATAGCATTATTTGCAAATTGATGCTATAGAAAATGTCTTGACTTTGTTAAGTAGTTTTTCTTGCCTTAGGAATTACAATTCCACACCAATAGAAGAGACGACCCTTAGAAATGAAAAATGGGGTATAGTTACTTACAATAACAAATTTAATGATAGTGTATGATTGATAATTCACATAGATAACACTAACATAAACAGATTAATTTAAAGCTTGAATATCAAATACAATAAAAAAAAGTTGAGTTACAATACGGAGACACCTAGTATATAAAAAATTCTAGTAGATGATGGTTTCTCATATTTAAGGCGGCAATAATAGGGGGAGTGTTATTGATTGTTTATAGTATTATATTATAAACTGTGACAATTAAAACATTTTTATTCCTATAAAGCTTTCCTTTTTTTCACATATGGATTGGACATTACCTTTTCATTCTCATCACAAATATTTATTTTACTTTATTTTAACTTTGAGGTTATCTTTTAAGAGGCTTATCAATTAAAATGTGTGCCATTTTCAGAATAGAAAGATTTGCTGCCTGGCTATTGGAGACTGCCAGTTAACAGGTTGCCAAATTAATGTTAAGATTCTGAACCTACATTGACAAAAGTTAATACTGTACTTTTTGTACTTATTTATAAACAGAATCTACTCAGTACCTACGAAGCTATTTGTCAAGGGGTCCCTCCTGTCTTTGTAAATATGATGTCTGCCAAAAAAAGAAAGGTAAGTGGGAAGAAACCTTTTAAAATATCTACCGTGTGAAGACATTGAAATTAATTGAGCTATTGTAAATTCTCAGAATATCCAAGATCTCCTAAAAAGTTTAATCACGTTTTAAAGCATATTATAAGCAAAGGGTGGGCAGCTGTGTTGGTCCTTTCTTTCATACCAGACATTAAAATAGTTACAGTGGGTTTATATTATAGATAGATTGTTTCACATACTCTGTCCTGTCCCATTCCACTCTACCCTCAAATCTCCCTACGGTCTAGCATGAGGAACAAACCTCAACTACTGATGCTCGAAAAAAAGGCAGTAAAAGAATTAAGTAATTGTTGTCTTCAGTTCAATTGGATTTAAACCGTGTATGTAGGCTACATAAACCCGAATAGGCTTCTTACACTCCAGGTGTCTAAGCGCACTCACTCAGGGTGGGGGGCTAGCAAGCGGTACCCGAGACCGAGGTACCGGTGAGCATGCTGTTAAGTGTTGCCCATGGTAAATCGCTAAGTCTCATAACCACTATCCTCACTAACACCCTGTATCCCACACCATGAAAATCAGCTGGCAAGTTCTCACAACCCGATCCTGGTGTCTGCCGAATTACACTGATGTAGATGAGCCAGATAGCCGGATACAAACGCTGAGATGGCGTGCTCCAGCCGATGTGATAGGTAGAAAAAAATGCTGCTGCAATGGTGGTCCCTGCTCTCCGATAATTAGAACAAACCAAGCACAATTATTCAAAATAAAAAATAATTTATTAGTCGAAAATAGACATACACAGAGCAGAGATACTCTGACGCGTTTTGTCCTAGACATAGGACTTTGTCAAAGAGTAACAAGTCTGACCAACAAATGATCCGTAAATAGGTGAAGCCGAAATCCAATTGGTTGGAACATAGTAGGTTACTCTATGAGAACACACCTGATAGATAATGAATCTCATCCAACCAAGTATAGTGACAAACTACTAAAACTCTGGATATCGGATAAAGCCATGAAAGGTGCTCACCTGTTTGGGGAACAAACAACATGAAACAAATATTTATTTATTATCACAGGGAATTAAATAATATCACAAAATCCAAAACTAAAAAATCTAAAAGCTATAAGCCAATAAAAATAGCAATGTGTAATGCCTAGAAAAAGAACAATAACTAGCAAACTCAATCATCTATACTATAATTCTAAATTGGATTCCGTCTGTTTGTTTGTTTGTATGTCAGAAGCATCGAAATCTCAGAAACGACACCACATAGCACAACAAAACGTTCACTGTACATTCTGCTGCGGATTTGTAAGTCAACACAACTATTTTGAGCTTCCAATGTGACTCACCTCCCAAATTATGGACATTCTAAGTGTCCCTCGGCTGTACAGCAATAATGTTAAAGCAGGAGCAGGGGGCGGGGGCGTGGCTACTAAGGGAGGGGGCGTGTTTGAGGTGCAGGGATGGTGATGTGAGGTGCAGGGTCAGATGTGGGATGCATGGGGGGGAGAGTGATGTGAGAGGTGCAGGGGGGAGAGTGTTGTGAGATGCAGGGGGGGAGATTGATGTGCGGTGCAAGGGGGAGAGTGATGTGAGGTACAGGGGGAGAGTGATGTGAGGTGCAGGGGGGAAAGTGATGTGAGGTGCAGGGGGAGAGAGATGTGAGGTGCAGGGAGGGGAGAGTGATGTGAGGTGCAGGGTGGGAGAGTGATGTGAGATGCAGGGGGGGCAGAGTGATATGAGATGCAGGGGGAGAGTGATGTGAGATGCAGGGGGGAGAGTGATGTGAGGTGCAGGGGGGAGAGGGCTGTGAGGTGCAGGGTGGAGAGTGCTGTGAGGTGCAGGGGGGAGAGTCATGTGAGGTGCAGGGGGGGGAGAGTGATGTGAGGTGCAGGGGGGGAGAGTGATGTGAGGTGCAGGGGGGGAGAGTCATGTGAGGTGCAGGGGGGAGAGTCATGTGAGGTGCAGGTGGGAGAGTCATATGAGGTGCAGGGGGGAGAATCATGTTAGGTGCAGGGGGGGTGATGTGAGGTGCAGGGGGAGAGTGATGTGAGGTGCAGGGGGGAGACTCATGTGAGGTGCAGGGGCGGAGAGTCATGTGAGATGCAGGGGGGGAGAGTGATGTGAGGTGCAGGGGGGAGAGTGATGTGAGGTGCAGGGGGAGAGTGATGTGAGGGGCAGGGGGGAGAGTGATGTGAGGTGCAGGTGGGAGAGTGATGTAAGGTGCAGGGGGGATTCATGTGTGGTGCAGGGGGAGAGTCATATGAGGTGCAGGGGGCAGAGTCATGTGAGGTGCAGGGTGGGATTCATGTGAGATGCAGGGGGGAGAGTGATGTGAGGTGCAGGAGGGAGAGTGATGTGAGATGCAGGGGGGGGGGAGAGTGATGTGAGATGCAGGGAGGGAGAGTGATGTGAGATGCAGGGGGGGAGAGTGATGTGAGATGCAGGGGGGGAGAGTGATGTGAGGTGCAGGGGAGAGAGTGATGTGAGTTGCAGGGGGGAGAGTGATGTGAGGTGCAGGGGGGAGAGTGATGTGCGGAGATGTGAAGGGGGGGAACGGAGCTTAACGCGGGGGGGGGGGGAAACGGAGCTGTGAAGGGGGGGGGAACGGAGATGTGCAGGGGGGGAATGGAGCTGTGACCGGCAGGGGACTTCAGCTGTGAACGAGGGGGGGAGAGAACGGAGCTGTGAAGGGGGGAGGCGGAGCTGTGAAGGTGGGGGGAACGGAGCTGTGAATGGGGGGGGAACTGAGCTGTAAAGGGGAACGGAGGTGTGAATGGGGGGGGGGGAGACCCAGCTGTGAAGGGGGGTAATTGGAGATGTGAACAGGGGGGGGGGGAGGCACAGCTGTGAACTGGGGGGGGTGGGGCCGGAGCTGTGAACCGGAGCTGTGAACGGGGGGGGGGGGGGGGGAGGGAGAGGAGCGGAGACAGGGGGAGCAGGAAAATATTAAATCCCGGGCAACGCCAGGTATATTAGCTAGTTTAATGATAAAGTATACAAAAGAAAATATGTAAAAAAACATATAAAAATGAAAAAAGAAAGAAATATAAAATTAATTTTTTTTAAATTATATATGATCAATTAAATAATGATACAATTAATTATGCAATACTATAAGTGAAGGAATATGAAGTAAAATATGCTTACCACACAAAAAAGATTTATCTATTGTAACAAATTTCAAATTACATAAACATATCTCAAAATTATGTCTGAAAATTATAAATATTATAAATTAAATAAAGACCATTGAAGATAAGAATCAACAAAACACTATCAGGCAATATACTATGGGCACCCCCAATGGGATACTCAGTCCATCAGGAAGTGCTTGAGTTCCCATTCGATATTGATACCAAAAGGATGCAAGGTACCCATAGTATATAGTCAGTACATTTCTTGTTTATTTCATTTGTTCACTCTATCACCTTGATAAAGGCCATACTGCCAGAAACGCGTTGGTGGACCCCTGCTGCGGCTTAGGGGGGACAGTTTTGTCCACTTTTTTAATGTAATAAATTAACTCTTTTTGCTATAAACCGTGAGCCTCCTTCTGTTACTTTTGGCAGTGCACTGTCACTTGTTCACTCTATTGTATTGTATTGTATGTCTTTATTTATATAGCGCCAAAAGTGTACTCAGCGCTTCACAAAGAATACAGTACAGGGAATTATAATAATACAATAAGTGCAGCAAAAATCAGACAATAGGAAAGTAAATCCCTGCCCCGAAGAGCTTATAATCTAAGAGGTTTGTGGAGAAACATACAGAGAGCAGGTGAGGGAATAAGTGCTGTAGATGGGTGTGCTTGGCCACAATGGGTGGTATAAGTGACTGTGGGACAGTAGCCATGAGTGCAGCATTTTGGGATGCTTGATTTGTGGGGCATGTTTTAAGGTTATTCAGTGTTAACCATTTCATTTAACACCATTTACAGGGGAAGAGATGGCAGGGAGGTGTGGGTAAGATCAGGTGTGTATGTCTGGGTTCAGGCTTAGGGTAGATCCCCAGCAGCAGGAAGGAGTAGATAGAGGGTGTGAATAGAGGATTTGTGTGGGTGTTTTTTATTTAGGGGTAAAGAAGTTGTTGGGAGAGAGGTGTATAAATAATGGTGCAGTGGGGAGTGGGGAAGTTGGAGAGAACAGAAATGTTCACAAAGGAGTGAGGAAACAGTAAACAGAACATGCAATAGGGAGGGCATAGTGAGATACAGGAGGAGAGACTGGTCAGTTATTGGAGGATAGGAAGAGTACAAATAATCACAGCTTTTTGAAAGTTAAGTTCTCACAGTTATAAAGTTGTTGTGTAAAGTTCGGATCCTCCTCAATCTTCACCTCCAATTTCAACTCCAAGATTAACTCTGCTACACACTTAAATGTTACACTTTGATGTTACACAGCCATATGGCTCACAGCCAAAGTATCCTGCCTTAAGTATGCTAAAACACAGCCACATTGACTAATAATTAAGGGAGGGGTCTGCCTAATCAACAGCCACACCAAATTTTTAATAAAATTTTAGGATCTTGCAAATTGATGGTAGAATCCAGTTCACACATACCAATATTAATACATTTTAAAATCTGTAGCAATTGATAGTAGAATCCAGTTCACACATACCAATATTAATACATTTTAAAATCTGTAGCAATTGATAGTAGAATCCAGTTCACACATACCAATATTAATACATTTTAAAATCTGTAGCAATTGATAGTAGAATCCAGTTCACACATACCTGTTTGAAGAAATAAGTCGGAGTGTTAGTCCAGATATTCAGAATGCATCCATGATTAAAGATATAGAAAGAAAACATCCAGGGATTATAACTCCAAGATTAACTCTGCTACATACTTAAATGTTACACTTTGATGTTACACCACCCCTGGGATGAAAGGGAATATGTTCAATACCAGAATAAGTGAAATGCGCTATTCCACCCTTGGGACAGGATGAGAAATGTCGAGCCACTGGATGTACTAGATCTTTCCTTTTTATAAGTCGCACATGTTCTGATATTCTGGACCTTAAAGGCCTAATAGTGCGACCTATATATTGGTTCTTACATCCATATTGCAAAATATATATAATAAAGCTTGTATGATAATTCAGGAAACTTTTGATGCGATACTTGTTTTTGTTTTTAGATAAAAATGTAATGGGATGGGCATATCTACACATTGAGCAATTGCCACAAACAAAGAAGCCAGTGGGTATACCCCTAATTTTGGATTCCTTAAATGGGAGTCAAACAAACTTTGCGACAGATGGGAGGCAAGTGTCTTTGCCTTTTTGTAGACAAATTTTGGACCCCCTTGAATTAGCCTAGAAATATCTTTGTCTAGTGACTAGGTATTCCAATGTTTTAGAACATTGTCACAAATTGATTTTGATTGTCTATTTTAGGGGGTTATAAATAAAGGACAACAGATATCATTATCGGAATATGAACGAGATCTGGTTTTATGATATGGATGTTTCTTCTTGACAAGTTCTTTCCTATAATGGGAGTCTGCATAACTAAAGGCTTCTTGAATGTCTACATTATTATAACCTCTAGCTAAGAACCTGTCTGACATTTCTTGTTTTTGTAAAAGAAACATATCAGGGCCCAATCTCTTCAATCTAATAAATTGAGCCTTGGGGATGCTCTTGATGAGAGAACCAGGATGACAACTCTGTGCGCAAAGGAGAGAGTTTCTAGAATGATTTTTCCTAAAAATATCAGTTTGAATGGTCATATCATTGTCAATGTAAACAACCAAATCTAAATAATTCACATGATGTATATTGTGATCATAAGTAAATCTAATATGTAAGTAATTAGAATTAAG
Source organism: Ascaphus truei (assembly GCF_040206685.1). Classification (NCBI taxonomy): domain Eukaryota; kingdom Metazoa; phylum Chordata; class Amphibia; order Anura; family Ascaphidae; genus Ascaphus; species Ascaphus truei. Next base: position 411,951,549 of record NC_134486.1, on the reverse strand, counting down.
TTCGTCAATAAAAGATAAAAGTGAATTATCATCCCCATCCCACACCATTATCAGGTCATCAATGTACCTCTTGGAAAAAATTATATTCTTTTAAAATAAATTAGTGTTGTGATAAATATATTGTGCCTCCCATAAACCCATAAATAAATTTGCATATGATGGTGCAAAACATGTGCCCATAGCCGTGCCTAATTTTTGTAACTAAAATTGTGCATCAAATAAAAAATAATTGTGAGTGAGTAAAAAAGTGATAGATTCTAACAGAAAAGTGCATTGTGAGGCAGGGAGATAAGACAAATCCAAAAAGTGACGTACCGCTGAAAGACCGTGTCTGTGTTTGATAATGGAATAAAGTGAGGTCACATGCAGTGTGACCCACCTATATTCCCTTTTCCAATCTACATCCTGTAAACTGACAATGAGATCCGCCGTTTCTTTAATATACGAAGGCATATGAAATACCAAGGGTTGCAAAAAGCTGTCCACATACCGCGATAAACCATCTTCCAAAGATCCAATGCACATAACTAAGGATCGACCAGCGATTTATGGATCTTTTGGAGATGGTGGAATACCGGAATCACGGGATGTGGACAGCAAGGATCATGGGCACAAGGCAAACAAGGCATGCAAAAGCACAATATTACTCTGACAATCTCCACCAGAATACATCAAACACAGCTAACTTCTGGAAGGCTATCAACAATATATTCCAGCCTTCTAACCATCAACAACCAAGTAATATCACTAAGGGGGATATTACTGTGACAAACCCCACTGACATTGCAAATGCATTCAATGATTACTTTGTGGGATGTGCTACTCACTTATTAGCAAAACGCAACCCAAACCACAAACCTGAATCTCATCCTGGGAGTACTCATATAGCCCCACCTGCTCCCAACACTGCCCACAATTTTCAATTTGGCCAAGTATCTGAAGAGGAGATTACATAAGCGGTCCTCAAATTAAAACTAAGCAGCCAATGTGCACCTGACTTACTACCATCTAGGTTCCTAAGACTTGGTGCCCCAGCAATTGCCAAACCAATTGCTTCCATAGTCAACTCTATCCTGTCTGCAGGCCATATCCCTAAGACCTGGAAAACTGCCAGAGTTGTCTCAATCTTCAAAAGTGGGGACAAAAACACTGTCTCAAACTACAGGGCAATCTCCCTTCTCTCAATCTTATCCAAAGTCATGGAAAAATGTGTCCACTCCCAATTAAACGATTACTATACCAAGACAAATTTCCCTAGCCAATTCCAATCTGACTTTCGCCCCAAACACTCCATCGTAACTACCCTGCTAAAAGTTTGCAATGAAATCCAGTGTGAAATGGAACGGGGACAACTCACAGGTGCAATATTCCTAGATTTTGCAAAGGCTTTGATACTGTTGATCATGCTATCCTGCTTAACAAACTCCAGAGCTCTGGAATAGGGAAGCAGGCTTTAAACTGGTTTCAGTCCTACCTATCAGGTAGATCCCAACATGTGTCCATCTCAGGCTCTAACTCCAATCCCGTTGATATGGCGTCCCGCAAGGCTCTGTTCTGGGGCCCCTACACTTCTCAGTGTTCATCAATGATCTTCCCACAGCTTGTAAGGAAGCTTCAATGCACATGTATGCAGATGACACAATCCTATATGCACACAGCCATAGCCTCTCCGACCTTCAACACATACTTCTGTCTGACTTTTTGAGACTCGAAAACTGGATTTCCCCAAACAAACTGTTTTTAAACACTGACAAGACTGTAACAATGGTATTTGGGACCAAGACTAAATTTTGAAAGCTTTCAGTGACTGAGCTCCAGATCAGAACCAACGCTAACACCACCCTAACTCCTGTTACTAGTTCTAAATATCTGGGCATATGGTTTGACTCCCATTTAACATTTGGGTTGCACATTGATACCCTGACACCCAAAACCTATGCCAATCTAGGTGTACTTTACAGGAACAAATCCTCCCTAAGCCTGCTGGTCAGAAAGCGTATCGCACAGCAGATTCTAATGCCAATTTTCGACTATGGAGACATAGTATATGGCTCGGCACCCCAAACCCACCTTAGCAAACTTGACACCCTCTACAATTCAATTTGTAATTTTGTTCTCCAATGCAACTACAACACAGATCACTGCGAAATGCTCAAAGAACTAGATTGGTCATCACTCGAGTCTAGGCGCAAAGTTCACCTTTCCTGTCTTGCCTTCAAATACTTTCTGGGCAAACTACCCATCTATATGAACAAGCTCCTCACCTCTACCACATGCAGCACTTATCATCTGTGAGATCAGACTCCAAAAGACTGTTCATGGTCCCAAGGCTCAACTAAGTATCTGGCCGCTCCTTTTTCTCTTACCGTGCACCCCAAAACTGGAACAACCTACCGGAGACTGTCACATCCACCACCAGTTTAAGTTCTTTCAAAACTAAAGCTGTCTCACATTTTAATCTGGTCTGTAACTGTTACATAAGCCTATAATATACATCTTCTCTAACTGTGCATGCCATGTATTATATATAATGTATACCCTGCTCACTTATGTAACTGTATTTGTAACCATGTATTATTTGTCATTTTAACTCTATGCCCAGGACATGCTTGAAAATGAGAGGTAACTCTCAATGTATTACTTACTGGTAAAACATTTAATATATAAATAAAAATAAAATAAATCAATCAACTCATTATGTTCTCCCAAGTATATCATAGTGGGATCACCTCTTAGATGTTTGTAACATTTGGAATCATTTAATTGACTAATAAATGATTTTTTATTTGGAATAATTGCGCTTGGTTTGTTCTAATTATTGGAGGGCAGTGACCGCCATTGCTGCAGTATTTTTTTCTCCTTACTGTCTAGGTCGCTTTGCATTTCAATAGAGAATAGCCTTTTATGTCCCAACTGGTAATTTTCAGTTGACAAATAAGATTAAGTTTCTACCTAATCTTACTTCTCACTTCCTCTCAACATCCATTGTAACCAGATATCCCTCTTACACTGTATATAATAATTTTCTTTCTGTATTTCTACCATACCCGATGAAGCACCCTGAGAGGTTCGAACGCTTGTAACATCAACTACATGTTGGTGCAATAAAAAGGTATCATACTCCATCTCTCTCCTTTGTTTCTTCAGAGAATATTAAAAGTAATTTTAATTTCTAGGTGGAGTCTGTTTTACGTCAGGGTCTTACAATTTTAACCTGGTCATCTCTCACATTGGAAGGTTTCTTCAGAGAAGTAGATACAGCTATGAATATGTTCAATCAACTATTAAAAAAGGTAGTTCTTTTCTTTATCTCAAAAAAAATAAACCATGATAGTCTGGTTGCTATTGTACAAAATAGGTCGTTTCAGATGAAGCAGCTGTTATTGCTCCTGCTGGCACGTTGCTGCGGAAACACAATGTCAGATGGAACAACTGCCATTGTGATGCAATAGCCACGTGCAAAAAAGGGGTGGGGCTAATAGGAAAAAAGGGTTGGAACTAACGCTCAAGCGGTGCAATTACATCTGCTACATTTGTGGGTAATATAAAAAAGAATTGTAACAATTATAAGTTTATTCTGAATTAAATATGCATTTAAGACAAACTATAAACCCTTATAAGTAAGTTCAGTCTATAGAGGAATGGTGTATGGAGTATTGTATATGTGTATTGGGGAGAGGGCGGTATTACTGTATGTGTATTGAGGAGAGGCCGGTATTATGTGAATTGAATAGAGGGTGTTATTATGTGTATTGATGAGAGGGCGGTATTATGTATATTGAGGGGAGGGCGGTATTATATATATTGAGGGGAGGGTGGTATTATGTGTATTGAGGGGAGGGCGATGTTATGTGTTAGAAGAGGGCGATGTTATGTGTTAGAAGAGGAAATTTAGGGGCGGCAAAAAAGTATGTGCCTATGCACGGCAAAATTATAAATCCACCACCTCAATAGCTGTGAACACAGCAAATAACATAGGACAAAAAACGTAGACACTTTTTATGAGTTATAGAAATTATATTCATTGGGATTTTGAAGTTAGAACATTTCCATTTTTTGTCCCTGTAGGATTTCTAATGAGTTATATCATCAAATCAATGGTAAATACACGTAATGTGTTGTCACAGAGTACTGTAGCATCTTTATTCTGAATTTGCAAAAATGATGTGTGATTAATACTGCCACAATTAGAGGTGCGAATACTTTGTGAAGAGTTACAATAACTATTTTTTATTTATGTATTTTGTTTTCAACTGGCAGAGTAAAAGTAATTTGTATAAAAATGTTAGATGATTTTGTTAGCTGAGTTACTAATTTCTCTGAGAACAGATACAGTATGGAAGAATTTAGCTCAAACTTGAAAGAATGCTTTATGCAAAGGTGTGTGCTACCTGGGAAGTTATCAGAATAACAAAAAAAGTATGTGTGTACTTAGAGAAGAAATCCCTTAATGCTGCACTACTACCGACATAAGGAGATTTTGATTGGTATAGTTAAAATAAAAAAGTGGGAAACAAAACAAACATTTGTGCTCTAATATACAGTGACTTATAAAAGGGAGTACATTCCTTATATGCAATACAAGATATTGCAATAGTTGCAGTAAAAATGTGTGTGTGTGTATATATATATATATATATATATATATGTGTGTGTGTGTATATATATGTATGTGTGACGGGTATTCCACCCCACCCAATCTCATATATAGTGTGGGTGAGTAGAACATGCGGTGTTACCGGTGTGGTGCGTATACCTGCAGGCTCACAGGAGGTCTGAGCCTCTGCTAATGAGAGCCTGGGGTGAATCCTCTGGAACGGATCTTCTTTCAGCGCCTCCACCTATGTAGGATTCTAGGGAAGTGTAGAATGACCCTACATAGGAACCCAATCAGAAACCACACACACAGTGATTATAATAACTAAGGGCTTTACTAATATGCATGGAGAATATCATCACATTTACATAACCTCATAACCTGTGTCCCTCTCACGAGGAGACACTACCCGTGACGTCTCGCAGGACGTTTCCCCAACACTAGGTGATCCCACCCAGTGTCCAGTGAAACCCCCACACCCAATGTCCCGTACTCCTACGGAGATAGTCAATGGGTGACTGCGCAGTCACTAAAACCTCTAGGCCTGTTGGTGCACATATAATACAGAGGTACCTTCCGAGCACTCCGATGCTCGGGCCTGCAACACTCTTCTCAAAGGGTCAATCGGCGAGGACTCCTCCAACCGAACTCCTGCACTTGTGGACCGCTAGGGCGGTCCCCTCGGGAACACAGTCTCTGTGGACCCCAACGTGGGTCCAACCGCTTTCCGGGAACAGCAACCGCCGCTATCCCTATCTATCCCTAAAGTGACAGGAACCCTAACCTAGGGCCTGTCCCTGATGAACCGCAACCTGAGGTGACTTGGGGAAAACTCCTAGGGCCTGCGGGGGTTAATAACCTGCCCCACTCTCCTAGCTACCCAAGTCCCTAATCCTCCCTATAACTAGCTACTCGCTACTCCTAACAGCCTGCAGCAGACACACAGCTCTCACCGTCCGCCTGCAGACATTCACACACGCTGCACACACTGCGCCCAGCACATGCAACGTCAACACACAACACCCTGGAACCCGCAGTAAATACCCACTGCTCACACTGTGCCTATTTGCCAGTGCGCACAGCACTACCCGCTGTGGCACTGCCAAACCTGCACCTTACACACACTAAGGGTGACCTCCCTATCTAGGGCCGTCCCTTATCAGTTACCCACTAAGCTGGTGGGGAGTTGGGGCCTACCTGGAGGGTGTGGATACCTATCTGGATGCAGGAGCTGCACTCACTCCCTGCATCCTTCCTTCCCCTTCAGCTCCGCTGCTCCAACTGATGTGACCAAAGCCCGGGAAATGTATCTATTCTCCCGGGCTGAGAATCCTCCAGCCCTATTGGCCGCTATGAGGCACCTGGTGCCTGTCTCCCTATGCCTCCTGGGAGTTGTAGTTCCCAGGTGGCTGCCATACCATTGGGGCCGCGTGCGCGCCTCTCCTGCGCATGCGTGAACTACTAATGGCCGCCTCACTGTTTCCTGCTCCTTCTCTACTCTCGCGCGACTCTTCCCTGCCTCTCGCAGCCTCCCTGCGCATGCGTGAGCTAACTGGGCTGCCGGGGACCTACTGCGCATGCGCGAACTGAAGCTCAATGGCGGCGCCCTATCCGCCCGGCTCCGGGAGCGCCGGGAGCCCTGAGATGCGCGTGCGGCCTTGGCAACCGGCCGCACGCGTCCCCGGCAACCCCCGAGCCGGGACCTGACCGCCCTCTCCCCTGCCATCGCCGAACGGAGCCGCCATTGGACGCGGCGGCCCCCGCGATCGGCAGTCAGGTGAGGGGGGTGCGGACGTGCTGGGGAGACCTGGCTACATATGTATGTAGAAAATTAGGAAAAGTGCAAACTCCTAAAGTGTGTGTGAAGATATATAACAATTTAGAAAAAATAGGACAACCTATGTCCAGTAGCAGATATAAAATACATATAAAACATATACTTAAAAAATATATCAGTATAACATCAGATCAAGCTCTGATCTCCACATGGGAGGAGGAGAGCAAAAATTGCCTTGAGGGCTCAAAGAGTCTTTAAAGCTGAAATTAGAGTCAGTGTGAGTGGCTGGCACAATCACCAGCAGTGTGTATCACGTGTAACATTTATAGGGAGTCATGTATACAATACATGAGGTAGATAAAGATGAATAGAATATATTACGGGTCCAACAGATGATAGACAAATCCAGTTGTTCATCAGTAGTGCAGGTATTACTGGTTCTCCTACTTCTAAAGTGCAGAAGTCAATTGTGCTGAATCGGGAATTATGTCAGTCACATACCGTACCCATCAGCTGAAGCCCCCGCAGGTAGAGAGTTGATTCGGGAGACCAAGTACTGCTGCGACACACTTTATTCGAGCAAATACCCAGTATGTACCTGGCAGATACCTGGAATGCGCCGCTCCTCACCTCTGACAAGCCCCGTTGCATTTGCCTTCCCAGCCTGGGTTCATGCCTGGCTGATGGGCGGCTGATCTGTTAAATGATAATGATTAGGATTTAATAGGCTGCAATGCTTCGCGTGTCTACCAGATGGCATAAATTCATGAATTGTAATGCAGTATATATATATATACTGTGCAGTATTGCAGCCAGTGGGAATAAAATGCTTCAATCCCTGCCTGGAAAATAACTCAATGCACTCGGGCAGAAAACAGTCACAAACCTCAATACACCCGGGTATACCCGAATTCGTGGGACTAGCCGAGCTCGAATAAAGTGTGTCGCCAGTGTATGTATTTGTCATCTGCAAACATTGAAAATATGTTTAACGGTGTTTCCCCCACTCTCTGGGAGATCACGCTACCATTAGCGGTGTTGTGCTGATTGCCTGTTGATTCATAGGATGCTGAGCTTTCCGCTGTTTGCATTGGGGAAAACACGGGAGTCTTCTGGAGTAGATTACTGGTCTTTATCTCACATGGTACAGCGCCTCCATCTGCTGCAAGCTCCAGTAAGATGATGACAATCCCTGCAGGAGAACTTACTCCACTCCCCACATATAGATTGCACACCAGGCAAGGGTATTTTTGAACAACTGAAACACTATTCCTTTCTCTGCATACACAACATAACAATCTCTGTCTGCACAGTACAACTGGCAGTCAGCCTTGTCATGGTCCCTGGATATCCACCCAAGACCAAGGGCACCAGAGGCAGTCCTTACTCTTCCCTGACTCCCTAATAGAGCCAGGGGAAAGGAGAGTGAACAGTAGGTGCCAATGCTCGGTACACCCCTTTGTGGTACCTGATACCTGTCTCTATTAAGGGGGTAGAGACACTAACTAAATTTAGGAGTGTAGCCCTTTAAGTTCAGAGGGGGAAAGTACAAGGTCTGAGCCCAGGATTGGGCAGAACACCGGCCTTGGCCCACCTCCACCCCTGTCACTGAAGGAAGTTGCTTCTGTGGGGAAAATGCAGAATTGGTCCTTACAATGCACTGCTCTGGTGCTGCAGGATTGGTCCTGACAATGCACATGCACTGTTACCAGGGCTTGCATGTCAAGGAGGGCAGACTGGTAACCGAAACTAGGCATGGCTACACTCTCCCTCTGGTGGAAAATTCAATGTCCCCACTTGGAACCAAATTTGGAATACCATCCTTCAGCTTTGAACCTGGAACAATACACAATGTTATTAACAACATTTTGGTATACAGTTGATATTGCATACAGACAAATATAATCACATACATTTTTTTGTTTTATTATTTACATTTTTTATTGATCGTTTTTCAGAAATACAGAAAAAGGGTACATAAAAAGAAATAGGGGGGAAGTACAACCCCCCATGCACCTCACATCAACCCCCCCTGCACCTCACATCAAACCCCCCTGCACCTCACATCAACCCCCCCCTGCACCTCACATCAACCCCCCCCTGCACCTCACATCAACCCCCCCTGCACCTCACATCAACCCCCCCTGCACCTCACATCAACCTCCCCCCTGAACCTCACATCAACCCCCCCTGCACCTCACATCAACCCCCCCTGCACCACACATCAAGCCCCCAGCACCTCACATTAACCCCTGAGCACCTCACATCAAGCCCCCAGCACCTCACATTAACCCCCCAGCACCTCACATCAACCCCCCAGCACCTCACATCAACCCCCCCTGCACCTCACATCAACCCCCCAGCACCTCACATCAACCCCCCCTGCACCACACATCAACCCCCCTGCACCACACATCAAGGCCCCCAGCACCTCACATTAACCCCTGAGCACCTCACATCAAGCCCCCAGCACCTCACATTAACCCCCCAGCACCTCACATTAACCCCCCAGCACCTCACATTAACCCCCCAGCACCTCACATTAACCAGTAAATACATCTGCTTTCCAAGCAGTAAATACCTCTGCCGGCCAAGCAGGAGTGCATGCAGTGCCATACACGCTCTAGCAAGCAGCAGGCAGGAAGTGCCTCAATGCTAGAGCGCGCTGCTACTCTGCGAGGGGGAGAACGGGCTCGCGGGGGATGGTGACAGCGAGCTCGCGGGGGATGGTGACAGAGAGCTCGCGGGGGGGGCGCGGGAGAGTGGACAAGGGAGGGAGGGGGAGAGTGGACAAGGGAGGCAGGGGGAGAGCAGAAAGCCGCCGCGGGCCGCACAGTGAGTGCAGGATGTTGTGCAGGCCTGCTCTAGATCCAGACACTAGTGTTTAGTGGTGGTATATCAATAAAGGTCTAATGGCCTGGGAGCTTCTAACACCTTTACCCTACTTGATAACAATGTTTGAGGTAGAGCTGGTCAGACTAATAGCTGTGTGTACAGTTTAGTATGGTATAGCATAAATGTGAAACTAAACACCGTATGTACAGTGCTACCTAACCACAATTGTGTGTGTAGTCTCTCAATGTGTTATAAACTGATTATTATATTGGTGCACAGATAACAAATGAATAGCAATCAGTCCATAGACAGATACATTATGAAGTCCGCTCGCGTCTATTCAGTTCTGAGCATCTTTGAATTCGCCGCTCTTGGTTTGGCGCTTGGAATCTGAGCTCCCCATTGGCTGCAGGCTCTCTTAGGCACGTTCTATAGTGCCGGACGCGTGCTACGCCGTGCGCGAGCGGTATTTTAGTTGGCTGACGTTAATCAGCCTTTCTATACAAGGGCCGCGCGCGCGCACGGCAGGGAGAGGGGAGCCGACAGACAGCGGCGAAGATGAGTAAATACATCTTTTCGCACCGCTACCGGCTCTGAATGTATGTATATGTGTGTGTGTATGTATATATGTGTGTGTGTGTGTGTGTGTGTGTGTGTGTGTGTGTGTGTGTGTGTGTGTATTTGTGTGTGTGTATTTGTGTGTGCACAAATCTAATACATTTTTTATTTTTAACAATGTTTTTTTTTAAATAAATAATAAATTACACATAAACACACACACATATACATACACACACATACATACACACATAAACACTGTATACTCAACACTGTATACTTACGAAAAGCATGCGGTACGTGCACGCGCGCGTTCGCATAGGCACACACGGCCGCATGCTGTATATAACAGCCCTTAAGCTTTCAGGCTTTCATTAACTAACCTGAGCGTTGGAATTCTCCTTCCAGCCAATCACCAGTTTGCCGGTATTGTAAAGCATGGCGGGCACTTTTTCTCAGGTAGCAAGGGGGGCATGGGCTAACCTGGCCCCTCTGCCTCTTTGCATACTGAGCCCACCCTCTGCTCAGGCGCCACAGAGTCTGGATTTTGGCAAATGGTTATCGAACAGCCTTGTGCTAGGCCAGGACGTGTGTACTCAAGTATAACTGCAGTGCCCCTCCTGTTCTAACACCTTGGCATCCCTGAGTCTTTCAAGTAAGGACTCCGGACAGACACAGAGGCACCAAGCTTAGTTGCCAGCAGGGTATTCCGGAATCCATGACTTAGAAAGCTTAGAAAGTTCATATACAGGTTGGCAATCAATATATGTGAAAAAACAAACTTATCAATAATGGCGCTCTAAAATTATCAATGTGTGACAAATCATTAGTGCAATACTAAACAACAGTGATACTAATACAAACACATTTGATGAATGCTGCTGTGACCCAGTGTGGGATTGCTCTCTCAATCCCGTGGAAAATTGAAAAGGTGTAGATCATCGGGAAGCGCAAACATGTGGAAACAGAAAAAATATTCTGATGGTGCATATTGTTAAAACAAAAAATGTGGAGATGATAGTATCAAGTCAATGTGTAGAATACTCACAAACATGAAGTGGTAAAATGATAAGTGCAAATAGCGCTCGTGCAAACAAAATACAGTGATATACAAAAATAAAAAACCTGTGATACAAAGTTCAATGAAGGTATTCCTTGAGCTGCCCAAAAGGTTATTCTGGTATCTTCCAACCAGATGAGAAGTCTGTGGAAGGGAACCTCCTGTGGCGCTGAGGTATGAATGGAAGTATGATCTTGTCTTGAACTATAAGCCTCAGAAAAGGAAGACAAAAATGCAACAAAAACTACAATAGTGCATTACCCAGGGACATAGTACAATATAATAAAGAGCAATTTATTCTATAAAAAATATATGTAAAACAATTAATCAGACATTGGTGTCAGACTTGAAATACAATAAAATCTTCCATCCGCTTCTGCTCTAGGAAGATGAACTGCTCCGCCGTGGTAAAATTGAAATCCAACTCACTGGACGTGAATAGGTCATGCGCAATGGTTAAAAGGTCTTTAACTCAGGTAACACCGCTCGCCGTGGGGTGGAACAGCCAGTTGATGTGGGAGAATCGCCTTCAATACTCGTAGTCTCCTCGCTAACAGAGTCCGGTCGATCGGCTCCACTGCTGACGTCACCGCCTTGGATAGCACTGCTCCGGTGTCCCTGAAAGGCCAAAAAACCTCCAACGCGTTTCGAAACTCCTATTGATGGGTTTCTTCGTCAGGGATGGTTGCTGCATGGGGCTGTACTTCTATATATACCCCAGATCGTTCAATTAAGGTAATTGTTTTGTTTTGATTTGGGAAACACCCAGTAGAATGTCCTCTAATTGTACATAGATATGGGATGCAATGGTGAATGACTTGAAGAAGTGGATTACATCAGATATGAACAGATAATGTGGATAAATGACATATTATCACAATAGGCACAACATTAAGAAAAAACATATTATCACCATATATATAGACATATGTCCAAATGATGGACTGGGAATATAAATAAATCCCTCCTATATGGTAAGTGAAACATGTGTCCTCAATATCTATTCAAATGAAGCAATGGATTTACAGCATACTGCTGCGGCCAAGTTTATTCGAGCATTTGCCCGTTCTTGGCCGCAGCAGTAGCCTGGCGCGCGCCCGAGAGTGACGGGCGCGCGCCGAAGCAGCGGAAGAGCGCCCTCCGATCGGGGCGCTCTCCCTACCGCTGCCGGGTCCGCCGGGTCCCCCGGAACCCCCTGCCGCTGTCCCGCGATCGCGGGACACCAGGGCTCCCTCGGGGAGCCCCTGGACGCGCGTGCAGGGGGCGCACGCTCCCGAAGACGCGTGACCGCGCGTCTATGACGCGCGGCACGCCGAGGGGCGGCCACTAGCAAGCCGGGAAATCTCCCGGCTTGCGGTACCGGCCACACTTTAATAAAGTGTGTCGGTAGTGTATATAATGAAACACAGCATATGTAACTATACACAAATATGCATCAAAAACAATGTTATCTGATGCTGGAATAGAGATTTTACAAACATAAAGAACAATTTCAAAGAACAATTGTCCCTTGTGTGATGGTCAACATATAATTGTGACAATAAGTCACTAGACAGTGTAAACATGTTAGAATACACCCTTTAGAAAGATAATATGTTGAGAGACTATATATTAGAGAGTATATATTAGAGAGACACCTTTCCAAGGCGTGACACCTGAGACAAGATCTTGCAGTATATGATTATGATCACATTGAGTAAAAATTTTCTAAATAAATTTACCATTAGTAATTAATATGAATTATAAACTAAATATAAGTGGTAGTAATAATAACTATATATTGAAGTGATAGAACAAAATATTTTGATAAATTAATATTAAGGATAACTCGATAATATATTAATGAAATTAATACAATTAAAAATTAATTAATTAATGGTATTTGAGATATTTGGCAGGCTACCACATAATGGCTGTTACTGTCAAAATTTATATCATGTTGTACTTGTGGTACTTTTAACATTTGTCGGCAGACAAGGACAGGGACATTTTGCATGTTATGTGGTATAATTAAAGGAGCGATGATATATCTACTTGAGGAATGCTGACAGATCAAATTGAACATTCTGACCTAATGGACTGAGCATTTTTAATTCGAAAATCCAAAAGGATTCACTTCTAGAAATGAGGTTTAATTTATCTCCTCGCTTACAGAATGTGGGACATTCAATGGCATGACACTTCAGTCCTGCTGGACTTTGTGCATGATTTAATTTGAAATGGAGAGAAACATTATGGGACTCAAAGCCTCTTTTGATGTTGTATATGTGCTCCCCAAGTCTTCTTTGCAGTGTTCTACCCGTGCGACCCACATATTGTAGGCCGCACTGGCATTCCAACAAATAAATGACAAATTGGCTGTGACAGTTGATTAATGTCCTAATGGGATACTCTTTATGTGTGATATTAGATAAGAACTTTTGAGTTTTAATACTGTGTTGGCACACTATGCATTTAGCACATGGGAAGTATCCCTTAATTGTATCTCTTGCTTTTTGTGTGTTTCTACTGAATGGACAGCTGGGTGACAGTTTTGTTTTAAGATTGTTTGCCTTCCTAAAATATATTTCTGGTTTTTCTTTCAGATATCCTTTCAAGATGTCATCTTGTCTTAGAAGACCCCAGTATTTATCAAATGTTTTTATTATCTGTGGTGCCAGAGAGCTGTATTGTGTGATAAAGGCCACTGTGTCTGTCTTGCTATTGATTTTCTCTTTTGGTTTGTATTCCAATAAATCAGACCATGTCATAGCTTTTACTGTCTCAATGGCTTTATCTAACTGATGTCTATTGTAATCATGGTCAACAAACCTCTGTTTTAGCTCTTGTGCCTGTGCATCAAATTCTAAAGGGTCCAAAGGGTCCAAATTCTAAAAGTTCTATTGGAGGGAGCTGTTAAAGGAGTTGTCATAAATGAGAAGGAGTACGAATTTTTGTATAATTTACATCCAAGGATCCCTATCTTTTATATGATCCCAAAAATACATAAAGATCTCATGAGACCTCCCGGTCGCCCAATAATATCGGGTATAGGATCAATCACTTCATCATTATCACAGTATATTGATCATCACTTGCAAAAAAATCAACTGCGCTCTTATTTAAGAGACACCACTCACATTTTACAGATTTTGGGGGACATTCGATGGCATCAAGATTTCATTACAGTAACAGCTGATGTAACATCGCTTTACACTGTAATATCACACGAAAAAGGGTGTGATGCGATAGCATCTGTATTAGAGCAAGATAAATCCATGTCAGTTGGGTTGGTTACATTTCTGATGGAATCCATCAATTTCATTCTAAGGCATAACTATTTCCTATTCATGGAACAATTCTATCTTCAGACATGTGGCGCCGCCATGGGTACCAAATTCGCTCCCAGTTACGCAAACCTATATATGGGCAAGTGGGAGGATGATGTCATCTGGTCCGATTTAGAACTGGGGGTGAATTTGGTCCTATGGCGGCGCTACATAGATGACGTCATATTCATATGGAGAGGCACCGCATGTGAGTTAGAGAAATTTAAAACACACCTGAATGATAATGATAGGAATTTAATATTTACATTTAAGGAGAGCAAAAATTGTATAGAATTTTTGGATTTACAGCTGTACACGGAAAATAATGTCCTGCAAACCAGAACATACTACAAACCAGTGCAAGCCAACAATTACCTTCTAGCCAGCAGTCATCATAATCCAAATTGGATTAAAAACATTCCCAAGGGACAGCTGGTTAGAATCAAACGTAATTGTTCGGACCCTTTAGAATTTGATGCACAGGCACAAGATCTAAAACAGAGGTTTGTTGACTGTGATTACAATAGACATCAGTTAGATAAAGCCATTGAGACAGTAAAAGCTATGACACGGTCTGATTTATTGGAATACAAACCAAAAGAGAAAATCAATAGCAAGACAGACACAGTGGCCTTTATCACACAATACAGCTCTCTGGCACCACAGATAATAAAAACATTTGATAAATACTGGGGTCTTCTAAGACAAGATGACATCTTGAAAGGATATCTGAAAGAAAAACCAGAAATATATTTTAGGAAGGCAAACAATCTTAAAACAAAACTGTCACCCAGCTGTCCATTCAGTAGAAACACACAAAAAGCAAGAGATACAATTAAGGGATACTTCCCATGTGCTAAATGCATAGCGTGCCAACACAGTATTAAAACTCAAAAGTTCTTATCTAATATCACACATAAAGAGTATCCCATTAGGACATTAATCAACTGTCACAGCCAATTTGTCATTTATTTGTTGGAATGCCAGTGCGGCCTACAATATGTGGGTCGCACGGGTAGAACACTGCAAAGAAGACTTGGGGAGCACATATACAACATCAAAAGAGGCTTTGAGTCCCATAATGTTTCTCTCCATTTCAAATTAAATCATGCACAAAGTCCAGCAGGACTGAAGTGTCATGCCATTGAATGTCCCACATTCTGTAAGCGAGGAGGAGATAAATTAAACCTCATTTCTAGAAGGGAATCCTTTTTGATTTTCGAATTAAAAATGCTCAGTCCATTAGGTCTGAATGTTCAATTTGATCTGTCAGCATTCCTCAAGTAGATATATCATCGCTCCTTTAATTATACCACATAACATGCAAAATGTCCCTGTCCTTATCTGCCGACAAATGTTAAAAAGTACCACAAGTACAACATGATATAAATTTTGACAGTAACAGCCATTATGTGGTAGCCTGCCAAATATCTCAAATACCATTAATTAATTAATTTTTAATTGTATTAATTTCATTAATATATTATCGTGTTATCCTTAATATTAATTTATCAAAATATTTTGTTCTATCACTTCAATATATAGTTATTATTACTATCACTTATATTTAGTTTATAATTCATATTAATTACTAATGGTAAATTTATTTAGAAATTTTTTACTCAATGTGATCATAATCATATACTGCAAGATCTTGTCTCAGGTGTCACGCCTTGGAAAGGTGTCTCTCTAATATATACTCTCTAATATATAGTCTCTCAACATATTATCTTTCTAAAGGGTGTATTCTAACATGTTTACACTGTCTAGTGACTTATTGTCACAATTATATGTTGACCATCACACAAGGGACAATTGTTCTTTGAAATTGTTCTTTATGTTTGTAAAATCTCTATTCCAGCATCAGATAACATTGTTTTTGATGCATATTTGTGTATAGTTACATATGCTGTGTTTCATTACATATGCTGTAAATCCATTGCTTCATTTGAATAGATATTGAGGACACATGTTTCACTTACCATATAGGAGGGATTTATTTATATTCCCAGTCCATCATTTGGACATATGTCTATATATATGGTGATAATATGTTTTTTCTTAATGTTGTGCCTATTGTGATAATATGTTTTTTCTTAATGTTGTGCCTATTGTGATAATATGTAATTTATCCACATTATCTGTTCATATCTGATGTAATCCACTTCTTCAAGTCATTCACCATTGCATCCCATATCTATGTACAATTAGAGGACATTCTACTGGGTGTTTCCCAAATCAAAACAAAACAATTACCTTAATTGAACGATCTGGGGTATATATAGAAGTACAGCCCCATGCAGCAACCATCCCTGACGAAGAAACCCATCAATAGGAGTTTTGAAACGCGTTGGAGGTTTTTTGGCCTTTCAGGGACACCGTAGCAGTGCTATCCAAGGCGGTGACGTCAGCAGTGGAGCCGATCGACCGGACTCTGCTAGCGAGGAGACTACGAGTATTGAAGGCGATTCTCCCGCATCAACTGGCTGTTCCACCCCACGGCGAGCGGTGTTACCTGAGTTAAAGACCTTTTAACCATTGCGCATGACCTATTCACGTCCAGTGAGTAGGATTTCAATTTTACCACGGCGGAGCAATTCATCTTCCTAGAGCACAAGCGGATGGAAGATTTTAATGTATTTCAAGTCTGACACCAATGTCTGATTAATTGTTTTACATATATTTTTATAGAATAAATTGCTCTTTATTATATTGTACTATGTCCCTGGGTAATGCACTATTGTAGTGTTTGTTGCATTTTTGTCTTCCTTTTCTGAGGCTTATAGTTCAAGACAAGAACTTTTGCACAAGATCATACTTCCATTCATACCTCAGCGCCACAGGAGGTTCCCTTCCACAGACTCACAAACATGAGATGAACTGTATACACGTAATGGTATCTTTGGATGGTGATCCGCCAGAATGCGGTGGAAATACAAGTAATCCCAATGGAAATGTACACTCCGGTAAACCTTAGTATAAAACAAAAGAATCGAACATAGTGCAGACTGTATATGGTATTTATAAAACGTAAGTGTAATACAATGCACTCACATGATAAAAAGTATTATCAGGCATTTAGATCTCACACAACGGATCTCGGCAGCAGGATCAATGGTCTCTCTGCTTCCCCTGTGTTTTGGCGTGCGTGTCACGGATGCGTCTCACCGATACCGGAAGTGACGTCATCCGCTTCCAGGGGTTCCGGCCGGTTGTGGATTTGATTGGTCAAAGTCACTCTACGCGTTTCACCTTCCTCGGTTTCGTCACTAAGGTTTACCGGAGTGTACATTTCCATTGGGATTACTTGTATTTCCACCGCATTCTGGCGGATCATCATCCAAAGATACCATTACGTGTATACAGTTCATCTCACATTTGTGAGTATTCTACACATTGACTTGATACTATCATCTCCACATTTTTTTTTAAACAATATTGCACCATCAGAATATTTTTTCTTTTTCCACATGTTTGCGCTTCCCGATGATCTACACCTTTGGCAATCAATATATAAACATTAAACTATACCCATTTAATAAAATATATTGTGTCCTGTTTTCCGTGTGCTAAAAGTTATGAGTCCCTATTCTGGTGTCAGGGGTGGAGAAAGTGTACAGTATATACTCTACACTCACTAGACTCATTGCTGGCACGCATGAGAAAAATTATTTTACAACATTTAGACACTTTAAAGCCTGCTCAGCTTTATAACCTAGCTGTAGCTGCCCCATAACCCCTAAACTAGGTTCAGGATACCTGGGCATGTATGTGGGAACCTCTGCTATACTGAGGAGCCCCTGCTATACTAAGGACTCCGTGTATACCTGCAGATATCTTTTTTTTTTTTATATAACTCATATTTTATTGGGTTTTTCGTTTTTGAATGCTTAACATTTTCTAACAACACATTTTCTGTCATATATCAAATTGTAACCCTTCTGACCTGCAGATATCTTTTAACCCCTTCATACCTATTTACCTTGTCTGGAAGATGCTGCAGCAGTGATCCTGGCGGTGAGTCGTAAGAATGTTTTCAGAGTCCGAGTTTGGCGGAGTAATGTGCTTAGCTGTATCAGAAGATATCACTCCATCTCCGGATACAACGTTTGGGGTATCCCATAACTCCGGAACCCCGCTACATAGACACATTCTGTAAAGACTTTCTCCGACAAACCCAGCCTGAAACTTATAGCCTAGAAATCTCCCGATCCCAGCATCCCAGTAAAGGCAAACATTCTTTATTGTCGCAAAACAATACAAATGTTTACTGATGAATCCACATAATCTCCAATTAGTGAAAGAGGAACTGGCCCAATATTTCAAAATAAATATCACTCCAGAGGTTTCCTCTTTTACTTTTTGGGAGGCTCATAAGTCAGTGATTAGAGGCAAGCTAATTGCTTTCGCTTCTCGAGAAAAAAAAAGAAAAAACAAAACAAATCTAAATATTAACACAAAAATTATCAGAACTAGAATCTATCCATAAAGCAAACCCCTCCCGGAAAAATTACAGGCAAATAATTTCAGTAAGAGGCCAATTAAATCTTTTGTTGGTGACAAACGCAGAAAAAGCTATAAGATGGACTCAACAGAAATATTACGATAAAAGGCAGATAGAATGCTGGCACGCAAGTTAAAACAAAAACAGGTAAAAGCTAAAATTCATAATTTGTACACCAAAAATGGCTTGGTATCCCACAACCTCAAAATTATAAGTGACGCATTTAAAGAATACTATACAGGCATACCCCGGTTTAAGGACACTCACTTTAAGTACACTCGCGAGTAAGTACATATCGCTCAATAGGCAAACAGCAGCTCACGCATGCGCCTGTCAGCACGTCCTGAACAGCAATACCGGCTCCCTACCTGTACCGAAGCTGTGCGCAAGCGGGAGACTATAGAGCCTGTTACAAATGGGTTATTTACATCAGTTATGCACGTATGTGAAGATTGCAGTACAGTACATGCATCGCTAAGTGGAAAAAAGGTAGTGCTTCACTTTAAGTACTTTTTCGCTTTAAATACATGCTCCGGTCCCATTGCGTACGTTAATGCGGGGTATGCTTGTACATCCCTTTACAATTTACCTGGCCCAGTGGGAGACTCGACTAAAAATAAAAGGGCAATTTTTTTTTGGAACTTTCTAACAGAATGCCGACTCCCCACACTGGAACTGCATGATATAATAGACCTCGAAAAAACTATTGAGCCACTCAAAATTTTGGAGGCAATTAAATCCCTGAAAATTGGGAAGGCCCCTGGTCCGGACGGATTTTCTAACCTTTACTACAAGAAATTTTCCACAACACTTCTCCCATATCTAAGCAAGATATTTAATGAGATGCTTCTTGGCCTTTCCCCACCTAGAGATATGTTACGAGCAACCACAGTGGTAATTGCAAAAGAAGGAAAAGACCCCCTGATGTGCTCTAGCTACAGACCTATTTCCCTGTTAAATACAGACCTAAAATTACATGCAAAAATATTGGCCACTAGACTAAATTGTTTTCTCCCTAGATTGGTCCATCCGGATCAGGTGGGTTTTGTCCTGGGCAGACAAGCCCTTGATAACACAAGGAGGACGGTAAATCTAATACATGTGGCGAAACAAACAACATGCCCATCTCTATTACTCTCATTAGATGCAGGAAAACCGTTCGATAAATTAGACTGGCAGTTTATGACGGCCACGCTCTCACAGATGGGATTCACACCCAAAAGTTTAAATAACATAAACATGCTATACTCTGCCCCAACGGCCATAGTGAAAACAAACAACTCTTTGTCCGATCCCAATATTAAATGGAACCAGACAGGGGTGTCTGCTGTCCCCTTTGTTGTTTGCCTTGGCCATAGAACCATTAGCCTGCCAGATAAGAATAAATCCCAATATTATGGGTATTTTGTTGAAAACGAGGAATTCAAGATAGCTCTTTTTGCGGATGATATACTATTGACGCTCTCCAAACCTCTTGCTTCACTCCCTAATCTTTTCCAAGTTTGATCAGAATTTGGTTCTCTTTCAGATTCTAAAATTAACCAGTATGTATAGGTTTCTGTAGGAGCTCAAATGCTTGGTCCCTTGTTGTCAATTCATGTATACAGAGGTAACCATACTCCTTGATAAAGTGCCTCACAGCACGAAACGCATAGGAGTGTTGTACTCTCTACCGTTTTTTAATGCAGCTTGAATAAATCATTTTTTATTGCTACATGATCTGCTTCTTGCTGCTGTGCACCACACACTACATTTTTTGATACTTATAAAATTAACCACTCCAAATCTATGGCCCTTAGTTTAAATCTTCCCAAAGAAATGGTAAAACTACTCCAACTTAATTTCGACTTTAAATGGAATCCGAACCACATGAAATATTTAGGTGTCCAAATAACAAAAGATTACTCAACTCTATATAACATAAATTTTAAACCCTTTTTCGACCAAATAGCAAAAGATGTGGCCACTTGGAATCCATATAATATCCTGGTTTGGGAGGGTAATTACTATTAAAATGAATATTTTACCTAAACTCCTCTACCTCTTTTAAACTCATAGACCTAGGCCAATCAGAGCATGGGAACTTTTCCCACCATCCAATCAGAACGGGGCTCGTCTGGCTGCTGATGTCAGAGGAGGGGGCGTGCCAAGTCGGCTTGAAAAAATGGGTGAACGGGAAATATGAACAAGCTAATGGAAAACGCGCTTACGAGCAGCAACTTCCCCCAGCTAATTCATAACCCATCTGCTGGGCAGGCTCCACCAGGTCTCGCAGTCATAAAGGGGCCCCAGTGGGGTGCCTCCTATTCTCTGGACCTCCTTTGAACTTCAATGACAATGCAGATATCCTGGCACCTATGTAAATGCCCAGGCTGACTGCATAGACATTTATACATACAGTATACAACATTATAAAACATCTATATATATAAAACTCAAAAGATGTTTGTCTGTGGGTTTGTGCTCGCTCTCATTGGCTGTCATTGGCTGTCAAGCTCTCGCATTGGCTGACTGCGGGGCGGGCCTTGGCTGTCATTGGCTGATTGCCTGACTACGGGGCGGGCCTTGGCACTCATTGGCTCTCGAGGTCTCTGAGTGCAGGGCAGGGTGACGTCATTAAAAACACACAGAGAGAGGGGAGACACAGAGAGAGGGGAGATACATATATTATATACACACAGAGAGAGGGGAGATACATATCTTATATACACACAGAGAGAGGGGAGATATATATATTATATATACACAGAGAGAGGGGAGATACATATCTTATGTAGCCCTGTTAGGTTTGGGCTATTATTCTGTCCTTCTGTGCAGTAATACCTGGTAAGGGCAGGTTTGCCAGGAGTAATCATGGGGTTTCCCCACTTATTGCAGTACAGTGAGTCAGAAAAGGTAGTGTCATCAGGCCTTGTGTTCAATTAGGGCACAGCGGTGGTGCTTATTGGATCTGACTTTATGTACTGTACTTCCTGATTTAGTCAGTTCCTTTCCCCTCTTGAGAGAGGATAGTCTACCCACCCAAGCTGTCAGGGCTCTGGCAGGCTTGAGGCCCTCCCTCTGGGACAGGTGAGAGACTATTCCCCTTACCCCATCAGGGAGTAAGGGAAGAGCTGGGACGGCTTTCAGTGCCCGTTGGCTGGGAGTGTCGTCCAGGGACATCCTTTGGTGACAGCCTGCTGATGTGCTGCTAAGCACCCTGCTGTAAGATGGGCAGTCTGCGATGTGTTGGTGTACTAAAGTCTTTTGCTGATTCACTGTACTTCTCGACCGAGACTGGAATCTATCAGGGAGAAGATGGAGAGAGTTTCTCATGCAGAGGTTCCTTCCCACCCTGGGGGCTGCACGAGATGGAGGCGCTGCACCAGTTGTAAGTAGAATTTAGTGTTCATCACAAAAGCATGTCCTGTTATTCCCCATGCCAACGCGGGAGACTCAGGGCACCCGGTTGCCAGAAGGTTTGACCAAGTTATCATGAGTAACCAGTGTAGCATTTCCCCTAGTATACCCTACATGAGATTGGGGGAGGGGTGGAAACAGGTTTACACTTATATATACACACAGAGAGAGCAGAGATACATATCTTATATACACACACAGAGAGAGCGGACATACATATATTATATACTCACACAGAGGAAGGGGAGATACATATATTATATACACTCACAGAGAGAGCGGAGATACATATATTATTTACACACACAGAGGGGAAATACATGTATTATTTACACACACTGAAAGAGGGGAGATACATATATTATTTACACACACAGAGAGGGGAGATACATATATTATTTACACACGCAGAAAGAGGGGAGATACATATATTATATACACTCACAGAGAGAGCGGAGATACATATATTATTTACACACACAGAGAGGGTAGATACATATATTATACACACACAGAAAGAGGGGAGATACATATATTATATACACACAGAGAGCGGAGATACATATATTATATACACACAGAGAAAGGGAGATACATATTTTATACACACACAGAGAGGGGAGATACATATATTATTTACACTCAAAGAGAGAGGGGAGATACCCCGCTGTGAAGAGGGGGGACACGGAGTTGTTAACGGGGGGGGCGGGAACGGAGCTGTGAAGGGGGGGGGAAATCGGAGATGTGAAGGGGGGGAACGGAGCTGTGAAGGGGGGGGGACAAAGGTGTGAATTGGGGGGGCGCAGCTGTGCACAGGGGGGAAGGAGCAGTGAACGGGGGGAATGGAGCTGTGAAGGTGGGGGGGAACAGAGTTGTGAACGGGGGGGGGGGGCCGGAGCTGTGAAGGAGGGAGAAAGAGAGAAGGGGGCAGAGAGGGGAAGGAGAGAGAGGGGGAGCAGAAAGAGACGGGGAGCGGAGAGAGAGGGGGGAATGTTGACAGAAGGGGAGCGTGAAAATTACATTCCGGGCAGTGCCGGGTATATCAGCTAGTACTTTAATAAAGTATAGACCTCGGGGAACCTTATAACTGAGGGAAATGAGTCTGGGATACATGGGCTCGAAAACCAGGATTCTGGTGGATACCTACGGCCATACTACCCTGAAAGCGCCCAATCCCGTCTGTTCTCGGAAGCTAAGCAGGGTGAGGCTTGATTAGTACCGGGTTGGGAGACTGCCCGGGAATACCAGGTGCTGTATTGTCTAAATTTAGCATAGGTTGAACTTGATGGACGTACGTCTTTTTTCAACCTCATCTACTATGTAACTATGTAACGCTGGTGTAATTCACCCCACGTACCCGCAAATCATGCCTGCACGTCAGGGAGAATTTCTGGAACTTCGGTAACTTTTTCCCCCGAACTCCTGCAAACAAGGCAAATACATTTTGACCAAAATATCCCACCTGAGACTTACACTCACGAAGTTTCATGTTTCTGGGGAACAGGTAAAGCTCACAAACAGGTCAGGTTTTTGCTATACTTTACATGGGACCTCCATAAACATCCCCGTCTTCATCTACAGACGGGTATCCACATATTATACACCATTTGCGGGTAAAATAACAGTTCTACCGGCTACTCTGGTCAGCAATACTTTATATAGTTTTTTACCCTAGTTTCTCCCTAATATCCACCCTTAAACTCTCGTTCCAAAAGTCCCTGTCTTGCAGCTATTTCCTAACAGGGATCCTAACTATACCTGGCATCCCTAGCTTACATTCCTCCAAGGGACCGTAATATGGGGACAGAAATTCAGGGAAACACATCAAGGCGCACAACTAGACCCAAGAGCTGACACTTTAGCCCTTGACATATGGTTCTAGGGGCAGCCAGCCGGGCTTGACCTTTATTAATGCAGGCTGGCAACCCCCTACCGTCACAATAACCTTCCAGAAGTTAGCTGGATTTCATGTGCTCTGATGAAGATTGTCAGAGTGAAATTGTGTTTTTGCATGCCTTGTGCACATATTCCGCAGGCATCTGTAATTATTAAGATCCTAATGTCACTGGAGACCCGGCAGTTTACACTTTTTTTACCAGGATCATTCATTGAGCAAAACAAGGTAATGATATAAATTGTAATTTATTCGGCAAAAATTTGTTTACACACAATGGAACACAAAATACAGACGAAAAACACACTGGTTTCTGGGGGTTGAAAACTAGACCCTTCTAGGTGCAGGAAACTCTAAATAAGAGTTTACCCTGACCGGGACATAGCCCAGAATCTCCTGGTTCCCAAATCGGCTTGAAGTTCTACACGCCACCGCTCCCTTCTCTTCTGAGAACTTGGACTCTTTTGTCCGCGACCTATCACCGATCCTCTGGAACCGAAATCTATATCAAATCCCAGCCGAGACCTTTATGTTCGATTTTGAGAACTTGGCCGCAAGAAGCTGGACTATCTGAATCTGGCAGGCAGGCTTTCCTGGCTTGACATCGAAGCCGGTTGCTCTGCTATTCGCGCAAGAGCAACTTTGAAAAGCCCGCCCGCGCTCTGTCTTCCGGGAATCTCAAATCTGATTGGCTCGGACGTTTCTTATAGTATTCTGAGTTTCTTTCATAAAACTCAGCAGCCAATCATCGCATGGGAACTTTCTCAGCAGCCAATCAGAGACGAGCCGGTATGAAAAGCTGGGTCAGAGGGAAATGTGAAATTGCCAAGGCACATGTGCAAGTTTGCCACCTCCGTCCCTGGCTATCTCAATGACACCCGCTGGGTCAGGCTCCCCTAGGTCTGGCAGAACAAATGGCAGCCAGGATGACTGCCATTGTCCTCCGGACCTGGATACTTGAGCCCTTCCCTGCTACTTAAATGGCTTTCACATCTCCTGCATCCTCTGTCTGCTTTGAACTCCGATGTCCAGCAGACTTACTGGCACGTATGGGTATCCCAGACAGTCTGTGTGGGCATCGGTTCCGAAAGTCCCAGCACATGACAGTACACAACAGTACATTACAATGTATTCATAAAATATACTTTAATACATCCCTAAGCCCTGGGTATGAGGAATAGAATAGAAAGTATACTTTTATTTCTATAAATTAACAGCAATTGGAAGGAGAAAGCATTTTGTTGCCAACGCCCACCAACTAGAAGCCCATTTGAAATTGCACTCCTTGGCAATTAAAACTTAACATTTAATTATAATATAGATAAAATAGGTTCTTAACATATAGTAATTAGTAATTAACAACATATAATGTACTTATGCGGGAAGGGATGGGGAGGTGGTAGGCGGCCACAGTGTATAATAATTTATGCTATGCCTAAATACAACGGCAATAGCACCTGACAAAGATTGGCCTTAATAAAGAGTCAGTTACCTTGCTGTAATTGCCCAAGGACGCTTTACCTATGTTGGTGTATTGTGCGTCATATGGTTCAGCATACCGATCAAACTAACCTATATTGATCTTGTTGCCCAAAACAGTGTACCATAAGTAAATATAATATTTAAACTAATAGATTGTTGTTAACACTGTATGTGCAAATCAATGATAGGTTGGTGGCATGTGGATTGATTCTGCACCAAATGACATACAAAAAACACTATACACAGTAGTTAAATCAGGATAGCTAATAATTTTATAAAAAACCAGGATTAGGCTGTTACTGAGCACTCTGCTTAATTGACTAAAGCAGTAATATAGTACTGTGGTATGTGGACATGCCGTCCAAATATAATCTGCACAGTGAATGTATATCCCCTGTAGGATAGCTGTAACAGAGCACAATAATTGAATCACCAAACAATACACCGGTGACCAAATGAATCTGCACAACAAATACTGACAGGCTAGCTGAGCTGGTGGTAAGCGTCTGTGAAAGCGCTACTAATTGCAACTTTCCAGCTGACAACCTCAGAGCATGCTGATACAATCCTGATACAAAGAATCACAGTGCAGAGACAGGCTGTGACCAAAACCACAGGCGCCCCTGAAGAATCTCCGTCAAGGAGGGAAACGCGTAGTGCGTTTTTGGCGTGGTGACGTCAGCGTGAGGGAATCGGGAGAGACTGGTAGTATCATTACATTGTATCAAGTTCTCTGCCGTTGCTCAATTTTAACTGCGATCGCTTCCAGGCTTGGCAGCTCCTTTTCACTCTGTGGTTTACAATCTATTAGTTTAAATATTATATTTACTTATGGTACACTGTTTTGGGCAACAAGATCAATATAGGTTGGTTTGATCGGTATGCTGAACCATATGACGCACAATACACCAACATAGGTTAAACGTCCTTGGGCAATTACAGCAAGGTAACTGACTCTTTATTAAGGCCAATCTTTGTCAGGTGCTATTGCCGTTGTATTTAGGCATAGCATAAATTATTATACACTGTGGCCGCCTACCACCTCCCCATCCCTTCCCGCATAAGTACATTATATGTTGTTAATTACTAATTACTATATGTTAAGAACCTATTTTATCTATATTATAATTAAATGTTAAGTTTTAATTGCCAAGGAGTGCAATTTCAAATGGGCTTCTAGTTGGTCGGCGTCGGCAACAAAATGCTTTCTCCTTCCAATTGCTGTTAATTTATGTTAATTTTGGCTCATAGTTGCACCCACCGTCACTCTAGACGTGTAAGGCACAATCATATTACATTCACATTATTATTTCAGTGAGCATTATATTTTCTTTTTGTTTATATACTTTTATTTCTATCAGCCTTTTTTCCTCACACACTATCTATGGGACTTAGCCTGGACTCTGAGAGTATCCTCACAACCTTATCTACGGTTGGAGCACCCACAAACCCGATACTGGTTCTGAGCTACCTGGGCATTATCTGTGGTACCCCCTTAACCTAGGGATCCCCACAGTTCCAGGAAAACTTTTCATCCCTGTGCTCCATTTAACTTTCTGTGTTATGCTGAAGCAGGGAACCCTAGAGGTGAGTTGCTCAAGCGTTTTCAAGGGGAGATATTGCCGGGACAATGTGCCTACATGTATCCGAGAATTAGGCATGATTCCCGGGTAAATTTTTTGGGGAACCAACAACTCCGGACCCCAACTACCTAGGCACATTCTCACTACAATTTCTCTGCGAAATCCCCCTTGAAATTCATGCCCTAGCAATCCCTGCTCTCTGACATGTCCGGAAAGATAAAAACACATAAAATATTTTTATTGCAGACAGTATGTAAAAACAATACACTGTTACTGGGTCCAAAAGCTAACGCTCTTGAAACCTTATATACGTGTAACGGGTTTCCCCCCCCCCCCCAATCGCAGATATGGTGTGGGTGCGGAGAACATACGGTGTTACCAGGTGTGGTGCGTATACCTGTCAGGCTCACAGGAGGACTGAGCCTCCGCTAGTGAGAGCCTGGGGTGAATCCCCTGGAACGTTTCTTGGTTTCAGCGCCTCCACCTATGTAGGATTCTATGGGAATGTAGAATGACCCTAACATAGGAACTCACACAGAAACCACATACACCAGTATTATGGATAACAGGTTTACTGAATGAACAAATGATAACTATTACATCGTACTCATAACATCACCACAGTATAACATCCCCACACGGTGCCCACAGCCCAACCCCTTTGTCCCGTGGTCAGCGCTGCCACTATGTGTTAAGAGAATGTTATGATTTGTTGGTGCACTTATAGAGTACCTGCCTAGTGCTCCTGCACTCGGGCCTGCATGGACTTCGCAAAGGATCTGTCGACCAGTGATCCCGTCTGATCCGGTGGTTCCTTGCTTGGGGTCCGCCAGGGGCGATCCCACCCTGAAGATAGTCTCTGTCTCTGGGCATAGGCTTGAGCCCAAGTCTCCTTTCAGGAAGCGCAGCGTCCGCTGTGTCCCTATCTAACACTAGCACTACGTGACACGGTCCCTAACCTACGGCCTGTCCCTGTAGCACCACAAGCTGGGGAGTGAGGACCTACCTGGGACCTAAGGGGTTAATGGCATATCCCGTCCCCCTAGCTCTTCCCGGTCCTAACTCTAACTACCTTATACCTAGTACTTGCAGTAACGCACTGCCACCTACTTGGTACGTACAGCAACCGTGCTGCACCACACTGTGCCTGCCTGTCAGACCTCACTGCACTGACAGCTGTGACTCTGACAAGACAGCACTCACACTAAGGGCAGAGTCCCTAACTGGGGCCGTCCCTTATCAATTACCCACTAACCTGGTGGGGAGTTGGGGCCTACCTGGGAGAGGGGGGACCTTACGCGATGCAGGAGCTTCACTCGCTCCCTGCACCCTTCCTTCCCCTTCTGCTCCACTGCTCCAACTAACTAGCGTGCTGCAAGCCCAAACAATGTATCTCCTTGCCTGCCTGGAGATCCTAAGCCCTATTGGCTCCCTGGCATCACGTGGGGCGCGCAGAGGCTCCTGGGACTCGTAGTCCCTGCCTAGAGCCTTCCCTGGTAGGCTAGGGCTTCGCGGGCTTTCTTTGTGCTCTCCTGCACAGCCGCAAGCTATCTGGGACTGCCGTGACTCTCTCACTGCTATCCTCCCCCTCGCGCTACTTCTCCCTGGCTCTGGGGTAACTTCTGCGCATGCGCGATCACTGCGCATGCGCGAGCCACTGTGAACTGACGGCGCACTCACCGCCCGGCTCCGGGAGACCTGTGACGCGCGTGTGGCCTTGGCAACCGGCCGCACGCGTCCCCGGCAACCCCCGAGCCGGAGCCTGACCGCCCTCACCCCTGCGATCGCCGAGCGGGGCCGCCATTGGACTCGGTGGCACCCGCGATCGCCAGCAAGGTGAGGGGGGTGCTGACAGGCTGGGGAGACCTGGCTACATACGGATCAGGGGTAACCAAAAACGGGCTTAACCTTTATTTGTGAGCCTGGTTACCCCCAACTGTGAAAGCCCCATTTATCTTTCTGGGCTATGATGAAGCAGGGAACCCTAGTGGTGAGTCACACAAACGTTCTCAAAGGGAGATATTGCCAGGAGAATCTGCCTACATGTATCCGAGAATCAGCCATGATTCCCGGGTACATTTTAAGGGGAACCGACAACTCCAGACCCCAACTACCTAGGCACATTCTGACAACAATTCCTCTGCAAAATCTTGGAACCCATGCCCTGGCAATCCCTGCATGCTGACATGCATGGAAAGATAAAAACACATCAAATATTTTTATTATAGGTTATGCATTGCAAAGTCACAATGTTACTTCGCCCAAGAGCAAACTCTCTTCAACCCTTATATATAGATCAGGGGCAACCAATAAACAGGATTAACCTTTATTGTAGAGCCTGGTTACCCCGTACCGTCACAATCATGCACATAGTTGCAGGTTATAACAATTGAAAAGATCAATGTATCAGTCATTTTCAGTGTCCGTTTTTCCTCGCCTCCTCCCATTTTTAAACAAATGAACCAATGGAGACTAAGAGGTGCCTTTTATAAGCTCATTTCGATGGGGATTAAGAATTTGACTCCTGACAAAGCTTTTGCCAAAAGCAAAATGCGTAGTCTTGTGAGAAGAAGCACCCGAGTGGAGACAAGAACGTTTGCCGAGGTCTACGAGGTTCCTGGGCGGCCACCACCGGAAGTATCTCCAGCCGGCAACAAACAGCTGTTCCCTTCGGTGTCGCGGAAGCGGTTAGATTGCCACTTCTTATAGAATATGGTTCTATTTAACACGCTGGAAAGAACTACCCAAATGTAAGTGTGCATTTGTGAGGCTTGTGTGTTCTTTTATTATAAAGTTTATATATATTTTTGCGTGATGGTGTTCTCTCATGTTTCGAGATAATCCACATCACTGCACCCATTGCCACAGATTGTGATGCGCTCATTTACACTCACCAGAATGTGAGTATAATATTTGAAGGTCCAATATGTATATCTTCTTCACCTTCCACAATACTACTGTATGGTCTATTTCTGATTCTCTTTTATATACATCGATACCCTACTCTCCCTTATTTCTTTGGAATAGCTTCATTTGTAGCAAATTTTCTGGTCAATATCAATGTACAGGTATATTTTTTCTGGAGTTGAAACAGTATGTCGGGCGTGCGGGTGACATCAGACCGCATGCACGCTTGTTAGGTAAGCTCAGTGCATACCGCTCAATATAATGGTTTACCACAGGGACCAAAAGGGCTAATACAATAAAAAAACTTATACCACATACCCCTGTTGGCCAGCGGGAACAATGGGTTATCCCTACCACCCCCTCCCCCCCCCCCCCCCGGAGGCATAACAACCCTACCCCAAGCAACTACCCCCATCACCCACCCCTCCAGCCCCACAAACCCCAAGAAACCTAACACCCACCCTCTATAGTTATGGCCAATGGCCCGATTAGCCACATGTGGCTAATTGTCCATTCCAAAAAAATGTTAAATAACTATTTTTAAAAAAAAAACCCCACTCACTAACAAATATAAAAATACTAAATAATTTAAACATTAATCCATTAACTGTCACTGTGGCTAGCTAGACCATCTCAATTAGGTCATAACGTAGCTAGCAACATTAACAATTAATGGTAACCTGCAATCTATATTGTATAACGTTTCAATATTAAACTAACTACCTACCCTCCCTTTCTACCTTACGGGCTAGTAAAGCATGGCCTGGTAATGCTTTACTAATCACTAATGTAACCAAGTGGTTAACCCCTACCACCAGCCACCCAGCTGGCCTAATTACCCACTCCAGAGCCTCTACTCCCATCACTCAACCCCCTACACCTCAACAAACATTACCCCCTCACTCCTCACTAGACTAATGGACAATAGCCCTATTAGCCAAATGTGGCTAATAGGGCTTTTGCCTCTTCAAAAACATTTGAAAATATGTTATAAAATAAATACATTGCAAAAAACAATCGCAAGAAAAAAAATAACCTTAACATCAATTGATTGTCACTGTGGCTACTTAGGCCCTCAATGGGAGCCGAATTAGCCACATTGGCAATCAATGTTGACCATTAACAAAAATGTGATTACTCACCATAGCCTGGATGCAAGCCATCCTCATCTTCATGAGTGAAGCCAACAGGAGCAAATCCAATAAAGGACCCATTCCTAACCCTAAACAACCCCCCAAAAAAACAATCCAAGACCGATGGCTTGATAAAAAGGAAAAATTGGAAAACAATTATGAGTTTAGCTGCATTTTAACTTTAGATCACATTTTCCCATTATTATATAGCTATAAGACCTCAACAGTTTGTAAAACGCATAAAACAGTGATTTTTTTTTGCTTTTGCAAGAAATGAAGTGCTACAACTGTTCAAATATTTACTGTAAAATGCACTAAATATATGTATATTTTACATTAACGATTAGAACCTACTGGTTTTGTCTGAAGAGAACACTTTTTCCTTTTTCTGCTACTGATGTGTTCTTGGAAAACAAGCGAAGAGAGAACGTAAAACTGATCAGCATCTTAGGATTCACTTCCTCTCTAATACGTGAAGTTTCTCTGTTACTTTACTTCATTAGCAGAAGATGTCATTTAAGAAAGCTGAAGGTCCAATAGAAATGGTTAGAGATAACAATTTCCACATGTTTTAATGTTATAAAAAATCTTCTCTTTCACCAGGTTAATGATATTTGTGAAATGCATATTGATGCGATCCTGAAGGACATTTCACAGACAGTTTTAATTGTCTTGCCAGAGGATGGCCCTGCCACGGTAGAACACATGCTTAGTACTAATGAGGTAATTGATCACATATATCATTTAGTCACCAGAATGTCATAAGGAATGTTTTTAAATGTGCACACTGATCATCAGTGAAGAACAGACTGTACGGTGTTCCCGTCTGGATACGTCCTCGCCTCCTCAACGCGTTTCGAGTTATGTACAGTATATGCCCCTCCTTACAAAGTGGAAGCACGGAACGCATTGAGGTGAGGGAGTAATGTATCTAGGCAGGATCTCATCAGACAGAATTGGAAGCGAAGATGGAGCAGTTGCGTCTAACACAAAACTCTGTATTTCTTATATGCCTTTCATAGTAGTACTATTGTCAGTGTTCAAGTTTTTTTTTTTTTACTTTAGATATTGTGCAAGTAAACCATTTGAACGATGGGGCGATTCTTCCTTTGATTATTTCTAGTGCCATTAGCAAGACAATAGCTATGTAAAAAACTTGTCAAGTAATCTGCAAAAAAATAGCTAGTTTTATTTTATTGTGCCAGAATTCATAATTGAAGAAATACATTAAAAAAGCTACTAATCATGGACTGTAATGTCTGATACATTATGTCATAAGACATCAGTCGTACACATTTTCTACAACACTCTGCTTCTTTTTTTTAATGTAATTGGTTTGGCCATTGTTATACAGTAAGTACTTATTGAAGAGCACAAACACATATGGTAGAACCACCAATAGGTAACAGTGGGTGAGGGAGTGGGGGAAGTGGATGGACTGGGCGCTTCCTAAACAATATAGTAATTAGTGTGATAAGTGACACACCTTAAGTACACACAATTAACCTATCACCGTATAGTGTAAAAGATAAAATATAAAAACAGTGTACAGCAGCAGCTCAACTTCCTCTGATGGGATCGTTCCTAATCCCAGGATGTGAAGTATTCTTTTCTTGGGGTTGAGGAGGAGCGCTGGATCTCGTGATATGTAAAAGAATATAAATATATATAGTGCAGATGGTAATTCACTGCTTTAAAACGATGTAAAACATAAGAAATGAACTCACAAAAATCGTATAAAATCACTGCATGTCAGAGATCCTTCTCTCTCTGACTGGAGCCCTTTATGTTACTGGAGTCTGTATCCCCTCAGTGAAGTGGGTGATATGAAAATAAAGAAAACCACAAATAGTGCAAATAGTATGAACTATACAAATGTATTATGCACAGGTTATCAGGAAACTCACATTTTCCATTATAAGATTGGGTGGTGGAGAGAACCGCCGATAGAAGCAGGCTGCTGTTCGGTGCTTCACTTTCCCCTCACAGTGTAGTTCAATGCCAATCTATGCCGTCGCGTCACTTCCGGTTTCGCGTCACGGGTGAGGGCGGGAAGCCAGAATGGGAGTAATCTTAGCAGTAGTTTGCCAGTCCTTCCAGGCGCAGAATCTCTCTAACTCTACGCGTTTCGCGTTTCGAGCGCGATGAGGAAGACTATGCAAGGACTCTGCAGGGCTTCTTTGGGGGTATCAAAGAAGCCCTGCAGAGTCCTTGCATAGTCTTCCTCATCGCGCTCGAAACGCGTAGAGTTAGAGAGATTCTGCGCCTGGAAGGACTGGCAAACTACTGCTAAGATTACTCCCATTCTGGCTTCCCGCCCTCACCCGTGACGCGAAACCGGAAGTGACGCGACGGCATAGATTGGCATTGAACTACACTGTGAGGGGAAAGTGAAGCACCGAACAGCAGCCTGCTTCTATCGGCGGTTCTCTCCACCACCCAATCTTATAATGGAAAATGTGAGTTTCCTGATAACCTGTGCATAATACATTTGTATAGTTCATACTATTTGCACTATTTGTGGTTTTCTTTATTTTCATATCACCCACTTCACTGAGGGGATACAGACTCCAGTAACATAAAGGGCTCCAGTCAGAGAGAGAAGGATCTCTGACATGCAGTGATTTTATACGATTTTTGTGAGTTCATTTCTTATGTTTTACATCGTTTTAAAGCAGTGAATTACCATCTGCACTATATATACATATTTATATTCTTTTACATATCACGAGATCCAGCGCTCCTCCTCAACCCCAAGAAAAGAACCACCAATAGTATTATTTGGCATCAGCCTTATAAAAGGACAGCTCTAATTCTAGGTTACGAAAATATTCTACTAAATTCATAACCATATTTTTTTCTTCCATTAATAGGTTTGCACTAGGGAGTGGGCAGAAATAATAAACCACAAAAGTGAACAAATAGAGGAAGCTGTGAAAGAGCTAATATGCATATTTGAAACAATATATGAATTTAAAGATGCAAAGAAAAGTCAGAAAATCTATGCATTACCAGGTACGTTGTTTGTAATAATTATGATATTTTTATACATACTATATATATTTTGAAGATACACTTTATACGGTGATGTGTATCCTGAAATACTTACTGCCTCATTACCATGCCTGTTAAAAGGTGGGTGAATTTGGCTGCGATTAACTTTTTTTTAAATTAACATTGGGGAAAAAAACCTGGGTAGACACGTATGTTTGAATAGGTTTCCATTCCTCAACCATGCCATGTAATGGTTACTACCCTATGAAAACTTCCCTCATTACAGATATTACACTTGTCTTTGTCATATACAGTATAATGGTGCTGATGGGTGATTCTTAAAAAAATTGGTAACAGTTGGCATGTTTATCTTTGGAGCAAATTACAGTTCTTGTTTCTGGGATTTCCAAAAAGAATTGTTCATACAGTATGTGCACAGTTGCATTTCTGTATGATCATTGTTGTGTATCTTTCATCACATTCCTATTGGATTTAGCATAGCGTTTTAAGATTGTTGCATCTTAAAGTGTGAATCTTTTTATTTATACAGTATGTAGTTAGACAGTAGTTATATATTTATTGTTCTTCATGCAAGACTAATAACCTCAGCTGATGTGATATGGAACTAACTGCATTGTCTCTTCACCCATAGGTATGTTTTAACCCATTGAATAACCTGTAACCCCCTGTATAAAAGATCTACCTCACCCTGTCTGTATTAGGGATATCTGGTATCTTTTAACCCATTGAATCATCTGTAACTCCCTGTATAAAATATTCACCCCACCCTGTCTGTATTAGAAATATCTGTTATTTTTTAACCTATTGAATCATCTGTAACCCCCTGTCTAAAAGATTCACCGACCCTGTCTGTATTAGGAATATCTTGTATGTTTAGAACAGCGAACTTGATTTTGTTAATTATCTGGTGTTAATTGTCCAGCTTGTAACAAGCAGATTTTTTGGGGCGAGGTCATATGACTGGTTATATATATATATATATACATATATATAATCAAAAAATAAATAGATGATACCGTTCTATTTATAAGATATATATATATATATATATATAGATATATATATATATATATAGATATATATATATATATATCTATATATATATATATATAGATATATATATATATATATATCTTAAAGCTGCAGTTCAGTCTTTTTTTAAAAAAAAATTTGCATTTATTTTTTTACTTCAATAGTTTTATGTGTGCAATCTCTAATTAGCTAAAGAACAGTATAGCTGCAGGTCAATTCGTTTTCCATGTATTGATAGGTCGAAATTTGGTGACATATTAAAAGCTGGCATTTGTTTATAATCTGCTTGACTGGCAGTGGAAGCTCATGAATATTCATGAGCACTGCTGCACAGACAAGTGCTAGAGGGAGGGCAGGGCTGACAAAGGGGTGTGCCAGAGCTTGTGACAGGACATGAAGGGGCAGTGCCTTAGCAAATGGCTGTTAAAATAGAATACAAGAAAATTGGTCTTTCAAAGTTGTTTTTTTAAAAACAGAAAATGCTAAAAGTATTTTTTCTTACTACAGAACTGATTTATTAAAAAAAACACACATGCAGGATATTGACTGAACTGCAGCTTTAAGGGAAGCATAGCATCTTAAAGTGTGAATCTTTAAGTGAATATGTAGTTAGACTGTGGTTGGACTAGGGGTGGACTGGAATCTGGAACTTTCTGCAAATTTATCTGCACAAGGCAACAAACGGCAACACACTTTTTTCCCATGCTTGTTAGCCTGCAAATTTAACCTCCCCTGTACACTTTATTTACTGCAACCTCTCGCAACACTTGACTGCACACCACCTCCTCTCCCATCCCCCCAAAATCCCTCTGCAATCCCTCAAGAGACCCTAGCATTGCAAATGTAGCATAACATTTTGGCAAAGAAAGGCACACCTCTTCTTTTTCCTCTGCACACACTCACTTGGCTCACAACCGTTTCATGCAACATTTCCTACCTCTGCGATAATGCACCTGCTATGTATCTCAACTCTGTTCTTTATTGTGACTTCATCAAAATGTTACTCTCTCTATCCACTACAAACTCTTCACTCCTGGCCCACACACAATATCATCATACCCCCTGGATTATTCAAAAGCCTTGCATTATCTACAGCAGGGAAGCGCAAACTTTTTTCCCTGCGCCCCCCTACCGGCGGTCCCCTCACTCCCGCGCCCCCACTCACCTGCGCTCCGGCGTCATGACGTCACATTGCCATAAACCCCGCGCCCCCCTGCCGGCAGTCTCGCGCCCCCCCTGGGGGTCGCGCCCCCCAGTTTGCGCACCGCTGATCTACAGAATGTTGGTGGAAAACTCTGAAAAACAGCACACCAACCACCGCTAATTCTAATGGCAAACAACACTAATATACAACTTGCAAACAACTACTCAAATTTCTATTTGTACTGCTATTCTCTTTAGCAGGTGATATTGAACGTAACCCAGGCCCTCCCTTCAACTCTGTCCCATACCCCAGAGAATACCCCCTTAAAATTCAAAAAAGGTCTATCTGTTGCCCATATAAATATCCAAAGTTTGCTGCCCAAACTGGATGTACTAATGGTATGGTGCCTTATGCATAAACCCAAAGCCATCATTCTCACAGAAACATGGCTAACTCCTAAAACCCTCAATGCAACGATGCAAACAGAGATACTCTATTTCTGGGAAAAACAGTTCAAAGAGAGGAGGAGGGGTGTTATTTTATATTGCAGAAACCTTATAATGTACACTGCTAAATTGCCCCCCAAGCCCACCCTCTTTTGAAATCCTAGTTGGGAAAATCTGCCTCTCCTTTTCTAAACCCATTCTTTTTGCTGGCATCTACCACCCCCCTAAAGCCCCACTACAATCCCTGACTGATATCACCCAGTTTCTTGGCTCAATTTCCTCTCTGAATAAGAAGAGTGAGCTGTTAGTTCTTGGGGATTTCAACTACAATTGGTTCAACCCAATCCAGATACAACTCAAGTCAGTTAATTAAACGCAACTAATTTCCCAACCCACACGGACATACCTGAAATCTCACAACCATTCCTTGCTGTACTGGATTATCTTCTCTAGTCCGAACAGATTCCAATCCTCTGGTAGCCTACCTGACATTTTCAGTGACCATGCAATAGTATACTGTGTAAGGAAAATCAGACCACCCCAATCAAGCCCTTCTCTTCGTTGCAGCATAAATTTATTTACTATAATCCCTACACTCACACATATTTTTAACTCCTCCCTCTTCTCAGGTACCTTTCCCTCCTCCTTCAAACATGCAACAGTCATACCATTACTTAAAAAGAAAGCTTGACCCTACCTGTCTTTCTAACTATCGACCTGTCTCCCTCCTGCCTTTTGCCTCTAAACTCCTTGAACGTCTTGTATTCTCTCGCCTACTCCATTTTCTCACCACCTATTCTCTTTTAGACCCTCTATAATCTGGCTTCCGCACTGCTCACTCCACTGAAACAGCCCTCACTAAAATAACTAATGACCTCCATGCTGCCAAAGACAGGGGACATTACACTCTGTTCATATTACTCGACCTCTCTACAGCATATGATACCGTGGACCAATCTCTCCTCCTTCACATTCTCCATACTCTTGGTATTCATAACAAAGCTCTATCCTGAATTTCCTCTTACCTCTCCCATCGTACTTTCAGTGTCTCTTCTGTTAACACCTCCTCCTCTATCAATCTCTCTGTGGGGGTACACCAGGGCTCTGTCCTGGGACCTCTCCTCTTTTCTCTGTACACACTTCTCTATGTGACCTAATCACATTGCTTGTGTTCAACTATAACCTCTATGCTGACGACACACACATTTACTTCTCAACCCCTGACCTTACACCTGCTGTACAGACCAAAGTTTCTGAATGTCTCTCTGTGATATCATCCTGGATGGCCCTCCGCCGACTTAAACTCAACATGTCAATAACAGAGCTTCTCATATTTCATCCCAAACCTGGCCCCACTACCTCCTTCCACATGACTGTTGGTTCTGTCATACACCCAGTAGCGCAAGTACGCTGCCTAGGGGTCACACTTGACTCCTCTCTCACATTCCAAACGTATCTAAAACTTGTTGCTTTTTCCTCCACAATATTACAAAGATACGCCTTTTCCTCTGTTGCTCAACTGCTAAAACTCTGACACAGGCCCTCATTCTCTCCCGTCTCGATTACTGTAACATCCTGCTGTCCGGCATCCTGCCTCTCACCTGTCTCCCCTGCAATCTATCCTAAATGCTGCTGCCAGAATCACTCTACTCTTTCCTAAATCTGCCTCAGCGTCTCCTCTGCTGAAATCACTCTCCTGGCTTCCTATCAAATCCCGCATCTCACACTCAATTCTCCTCCTCACTTTTAAAGCTTTACACTCTTCTGCCCCTCCTATGCACCATCCCCACTCTTGCGTTCCACTCATGTATATCTTCTCTCTAACCCCTTTGTATCTAAAGCCCTCTCCCGCCTTAACCTTTTTCACTGACTGCTCCACACCTCTGGAATGCCCTTCCCCTCAGTACCCGACTAGCACCCTCTCTATCCACCTTAAAACACACCTGCTTAAAGAAGCATATGAGTAGCTCCATGGCTAATACTATAGACCTGCTACATAAAGCTTGGCCCCCTGCAGACACACTTACCAGAATGCCTTCCTACTGTCTCTGTACGTTCTTCCTACCTACCAATTAGATTGTAAGCTCTTTGGAGCAGGGGCTCCTCTTCCTAAATGTTATTTTTGATGTCTGAAGCACATTCCCATGTTCTGTTATTTGTATTATTTATTATTTAAAGGATTGTCACATTTATTACAACTGGGAAGAACGGAGCCCCAGAGGGATCAAAAATCCTAAGTGAAGGTCTTTCTCAAATCGCCCCGTGAAGAACTCCAGAGTGAGGACTGTGATTGTCATGTGTATTGCTAATGTGAAGCGCTATGTATATTAATGGCGCTATATAAATAAAGATATACATAGATAAATAACTCTAAAAACCCTCAAACAAAATAATGTGGCTAAGTAGTAACAAACGTTCCAGCACTCACTGACTAATAGGACAAATCTATAAGCATAAAAATGCCAAATCAAAAAAGTATTTAATAAATGCACAAGTTATATACAAGGAGCAATGTGACACAAACACAATAATGTGAATATACAAAAATAAAGGTAGCAAATTGACAAAAACCCAGGGATAGGGAGTGGGGAGTGAGTGGGGATAAAAAGGGGGGGGGGAGGGGAAAATGGGGATAAGCAGGGGGGCAACGTTTCGGGGACAAAAGATACTTCCCTTACCCCAATACTCCAAAACAACAAACTGAGCCCCTAATGTATCAGCAAAAAGAACTAACCTTATCAGCAATAAATGCTACCAGAGCCTGAGGCAACAGTAGAGAGAGTGCAATGGGGACTGCAGCAGGAGAGGAGAGTATTGGAGATTACGTTTGCTGTCTTATTCCCTGTGGTTTGACTTTGATATATTTTTGGAACATTTAGATATGCTTTCTCTCTACTGTTGCCTCAGGCTCTGGTAGCATTTTTGCTGATAAGGTTACTCCGCTTATAGATCTGTTCTATTAGTCAGTGAGTGCTGGAACGTTTGTTACTACTTTGTAATTATTCCGGAGGATATTGGGTACTTCTCTTGTTCCTTCTTTGCACCCTGCATCTAGCATACATTATCGGTTATTCTGAGGGCTGTCTATCATTATCTTTTTTGAAAATAATGTGGCTGTTGCTTCTTCGTAAATCCCTGTCTAAATGTTCTGTACGAGCCTTACTCACACTAGTGACTTCCAGCCCTCTCTAGTTCTAGAACAGTCCAGCACAGATTCCCCGTGCATTCTCTCTCCAAGCTTGAGCACACTTAACTGTTCTTGTCAGCCTTATATCAGGAAGAGAGGCTTAATAGCTCTTTCTGTCCGTTGGGTTAATTGTAATGCATATCCACTGAAGAGAATAACCGTACGTTAACCCAGTGTTTCTCCTTGAAATAATGTATGGTTACATTTTTCCACCCGTTAGTGCCAATGATATGCAAAAGTGGCCCCATCCTAACATTGCAAATCCACTAAACCAGTTGAGAGCCCAATTTACTTATATACCTCCCCAAACGCACCTTTATACAATGGAGAGATACTTTTGCATGAAAAGGAACACTTGAGATACCGTGGAAATGCTAATTTAGCTAGGCAATGTATATTCAAATTATTTTAATTAGTTTATTTCACAGCTATCTCAGATGTGTTCTGTTTTGTGCACATGTATGTATCTCTCTCTTTCCTCTTATGCCACCTTTAGGTAAGACAGGCGTTATGCAAGATATGTTATTTGAATTTAACGCAGTGCAGTGCTAATTAAATCTAATGTTAAGCATATGCTAATGAGTTTGAACAACAGCCATTGTTTTTGCATATAATTACCTTTGTGGATATGCATTAAACTAAGGGAATATAATGTCTGTTACAAATGTAGGTAATCTGACATTAGTTGCCCTGATTTAACAGATTTTAGTGCACCTGTGCTAGCTGCCCGTCACCTCACTCATTATCCCCCTCACTGTCAAATCCACATTATGCAATTGTTTAAAATTCCAAACCGATAACAACATTTTATTAGGTTATTGCTAATTTATTACACTAGGTTTAAAGCAGAGGCTAGAGATCATTACATATACAAGTACATATAAGGGTATTCATGTCTCCAGTGTTACTACAATCTGTAGAGGGTTTCTAAGATATTTACCTAATCTCTTTTGAGATTGTAAACTAAAAAATACATATAGAGAGAACTGCACAGTTGAATTGTCTAAGTCAAAAAAATGAAGTGCGTGAAAGGCAAATGTGTTGAGAGCAAAGGCTAAGAATGCACAGAATACAGTCCAAAAAGTGTGAGAAAGCACTGCTCAATGTAAAAAAGGAAAATCTGCAATATTGAAAAAGAGGAATACAGTAAGTAAATTACTTTGTGGTACGCCTAAATTGTTAAAGAAAATAGAAAATGTATTCCTTACTGTAATTTATTTTCCCAGAATAAGTTCATGGCGGTCATATGTATGGGTAGTTCCGTCCATCAGTCTTGAGTAGGACAGAAAAAAGCTTCTGCATGTGTGCTATAAAATGCTCCTCTCCTCTCACCTGCAGTCAGTCTTAGGATTTCCCCAGGCAAACCTCCCTTGCTATCTCCTATTATTAGGGACGGGAAAATACTCACCGCCATGAACTTATTCCGGGGAAAGAACATTACGGTAAGGAATACATTTTCTATTTTCCCATTCAATGTTCATGGCGGGGATACGTATGGGAAATACCCAAGCTGTCAAATTGAGAGTGGGAAATAATTAACAAGATAATTAGAATATAATAACAAAAAACCCACAGATGCCCAGATTCTTTTTATGCCAGTTTATTGTATCACCGCTTGTAACACCCTGTGCCCAAAGCTTGCATCAGCCGAGGATTGGATGTCAAGTCTATAATGATTTCTAAATGTGTGAAGTGATGACCACACTGCTGTTTTACACAATTCTACGGGTGATGCTTGTGCTCTGAGAGGCCATGATGAAGCCATTGCTCTAGTTGAGTGAGCTTTTAGTCTTTCAAGAACCTGTCTCGCTGTATGTCTATATGCATGACTAGGGAGGCTGCGAGGGACCCCCTCCCCCTCCCACTTGGAACCGGTACCCACATATAAACAGACAAGTAATGACCAGACTCAGATTTGGAGGTATAAAAGGGCGCGGCTTTGTTTATTAACAATCATAATACTGGAGTAAGCGCTAGTCCATGCCAGAGTGGGGTCAGAGGGTCAGCCAGGCCTTGGCCTGCTGCCCCCGTACCCGGCCGACCCCTAAAGAGCCGGCCGTTGTCGCGAGTGGGTTCCCGGGTGTCACGTTCGCTTGACCCCGCCCATTCGCTCCTACCCCCGGGCGACGCCCGCCCCGAGCCCATCTGGCAAGGACAAGCACTTACCCCCGAACTGCCGCCACTCACGGCTCTATTTAAACCTCCTTAAATTAGACCGTGCCGCCAACACCGCTAGGACCTTCTCCAACCCCTCCTGCAAATCATTGTTGAACAAGTCCGCCCCTATTTCAGATAAGTGTGTGCCGTCGGCCCGGAACAGGCCGATTGACTTGTAGTCAGACTCGGGATGGGTGATCTGCTATCCCCCACACTGCGTCACGAACTTTCCCGCCATCTTGTTCAATATTTTGACCCTCGCTCGGTCGATGGCGCCAGGTGCCCTTGCACCCCTCCAAACTATCCTGCCCACTCTGTCCTACCCAACAATCTGTACTCCTGGCCAACGAGCGTTTGAAAGTCCGCTTCTCTGCCCAGTGTATAAGCGTCTGTGAAGGCATAAGGGGATGAGTGGGTTTATCGAAGCACGCTAAATCTCAGATAATGCGGGCCTGATATAGGAACGTATCTGTTAGAGTTCCATCGCCCTATCTTTTGTATCGCAGCTACTGACAGCCCCGCGCGTGGTGCGTCGGTTGCCGCCTCAATCCGGAACGAATGCGTCCCGTATTGTGCCTCGTCAAGACCCTGGTGTCTTAGGCACATGCGGAAAACCCGCAGGCACTGGAATCTAGATAACGGTACCCCGTCCGCGTGAAGGAGCAGGGGGCCCTGACCGTCTGGCCTGCCTGCCAAGTATTCCCTGAGCGTGCTCACTGGACAAAAAATTGGTCCCTGGTAGCCAGTCCTCAAACTGCATCCCTCCCTCGCCTTTGCACGACGCGCACCCAGCTCCCCGGCTCGCAGTGCTGCGAAGGCCAATGCAAACGTCAGCCGGAAAAGTTTCGCCTCGGACCCTGATAGGCACACTCTGTCTGTGGCCTGCATTAAATCCTCTAATATCGCTGCGTCACTGGCCTTCTGCTGTCATTTGACTAAACACCTTGCCCTTAAGGGTCGTCGCCCGCTCCCACAGGTCTGCAGGGCATGGACTGCCGATTGGGTCCGCCTCGGGGGGCCAGTCTCCGAAACAGCGCCATCTATAACCGGGATAAGGTATCAGCAATGTTATTCGCCACCCCCGGGACATGCCGAGCCTTGAACGCAATGTTCAATTGCAAGCATGCCAGTACGAAACTGCGCAGAAGGGACAGCACCGGCGGGGAGCGTGAACCGAAATTGTTCACGGCTTCCACTACCCCCATGTTGTCTGTCCAAAAAATTACTTGCTTATTCGTGAATAAGTGACCCCGCAGGCGCACTGCGACGAGCAAGGGAAATTTCAAGAACGCCAAGTTCCTAATCACCATGCCCCATTAAAGTAGGCCCCAAAACCGACTGACCCTGAAGCGTCTGTAAACAACTGTAATTCTGTGCTGTTGGCAGGGGGGGGGGGCCTCGCCACAAGGTTCTGCCGTTATACTCC
This sequence comes from Ascaphus truei, assembly GCF_040206685.1. Taxonomy (NCBI): domain Eukaryota; kingdom Metazoa; phylum Chordata; class Amphibia; order Anura; family Ascaphidae; genus Ascaphus; species Ascaphus truei. The sequence goes on along the minus strand of NC_134486.1, from coordinate 411,908,105 downwards.
TTTAACAACACGCAGCCACACTGCCAAGTCCTTTCGGATTTCGGCGGTGACGCGGATGACGTGGTCGGGTCGTCTCGCCCCGAACGTTGCTGCGGAGAGGCGCCTGGCGAACACCCTTCCTGCCGGCATTACGCGCGCTGCGAATACTAAGTGGCCTAGCAGCGCCTGGAAGTGCCTCAATGATGGTTTCTTGAGGGCTATGAATTCGCGGAGAAGCCTGCTTCTCCAGAGGGAGCCTGCGCTCCATCGTCTCCGAGTCGATTCCTATGCCCAAAAAAGGAAAGAGTGGTTGTTGGATGCCCGTCTTTTCGTCGGCCAGAGGAACGCCGAACTCATGCGCCAAGGCTGAAAATTCAAACAGCCACCTAGCGCATAAGTCTGAACCCCTGGGGCCACCAAAAAGGAAGTCGTCCAAGTAGTGCGTAACCCCCGCTGCCTGCACCCTCTTCCGGGCCACCCATTCTCGGAAGGGCTAAATGTCTCGAAATAAAAAACAAGAAAGCGCCCCTCCCATTGGCAAGCATAAGTCTATGTAGAACTGCCCCTCGAGCATGTAGCCTGGCAAATGGAAGCGCTCGGGGTGGACTGGCAAGAGTCTGAAGGCCGATTTGATGTCGGCTTTCGATATTAAAGCCCCTGCTCCCATCCTTTTACCAGCGCAGCGGCTTGATCGAAGTTCGCGTAAGACCCGAACACAACTCCCGGTCAATACCGTCGTTTGCCGATGACCCCTCGGGGTAGGATAGGTGTTGTATCAACCTATACGCCCCGGCCTCTTTCTTGGGGACCGCGCCTCATGGGGAAATCCTGAGATTAGGCAGGGGAGGGGACTCGAAAGGGCCAGCCATCCTCCCCAGTTCGACTTCCTTCCAGACTTTCTCCCTAGCTACGTCAACGTGTGTCCCGACTAAATTCTGATCCTTCTTGATATTCAAACGGAATCCTAAACCCTTCCTTAAACCCAGCTAGGAGTAGCTGGGCTGCTTCCCTATTGGGATACCTTGCTAGCCACGGTGCCAAATTGGCGATGATTATTGGTGTCGCTGCCCTCGCGTCCAAACTTACGCCCTGCGCCTTCGTTGATTGCCTAAAGTGCTGGTCATATGTCCACCAACCCGTTCCCTAAGTAAAGAGCGAGGCGCACGCCTGGGGATCCTTCTCCCCAATTACTCCAGCCAGGATAACAAATGCCTTTGACCCATTGCGAAAGGTGTGTGGGAAAAAACTCTTTTCTAAACCCTCCTTCGCTTCCCCCGTTTTTTAAGGACGCAGCCAACGCCTTCCGTAGCCTGGTAGCAGAGATAATATAGCTACGTATTCCCCGGCCCATATCTTGTCCTTCCCCTCTTTCAGCAAGTGCAAGCCCACTGAGCTAGGTCTGGATGTATAAGAGACCTTCTATGCCGCATCGGGCATCCTCTTATCCTTGGCTAGCTCGTCTGAGGTGGGTGCCGCCTGAGGAAAGGGAAGCGTGGAAGATGGTGATTCCGCTTGCCCGGCCTGCCCGCCGGCCCCTAGAGGTGTGTTGTTAACAGCTTGCGGGGGACCCGCGGCCATTGCCGCTGCTGGTACTATAGGCGTTGCTTCCGCTGGCGCCGCCCCCAATGCCGGCGCTACGACTGTCGCTATAGCCGGAGCTATCGCCGCTGCTGACGCGATTAGCGTTGCTAGAACTGGCGCTGCGCTTATCGCTGGTGTCACTACTGTTGTTGGTGACTCTGCCCGCGTGGGTGTCGTCACCCCAGTGTGACTTCCTGCGCTTGCCGACGCCCCTAACCCTGCGTCAAGGTGCGCCACTAGCGGGGATAGGGCTAGCCTTATGTCCCACAATGCTGCCTCCATGAGCTGCGCACCAGTACACCGGGGAGATTTTCTTACCATCACTTGAGGGGGAGCGCGAACCGCTAGTCTCTTGCGCGGGGGACTCCCGCTGGCTACCCCATAGTCAGTTCTCGCTGGCCGTTTACCTTTCTGTGACTGCTTCTTTGCCAGGCTGAGGGGTTGACCCGGGTGGCGTTGCCGGCCGCCTATCGGGAACCGCGCTGGCTGCTTCCTCCTCCCGGTCTCTGTTATCGAGTCTCCCCTTGTGACCGCGTGCTGTCGGCGCCCCATCTTCCACCCTGTATGGTGATGGTGCCCGCGCCTCAGCCGCCCGCTGCTGAGCCGACTCTGTGCCGGACGCCGCCTCCCTGATGCCTGATAAGAGAGAATGGGGACGCCTGCCCGCAGGCTTGTCCGTAACCGGCAATTGTCTTTGACACCTCCATGTTGACATGCCCCCTGGCACCGATGAATTGGGTCGCCGCCCTGCTTGCGGACTTATGCCCTGCCATTGCGGTGTGTCCCTTCCGTTTCCTTGTCCTGCCGCATGGCGCATACGTGTGCCCATATACACACGCGCGCATTTACGTGTGCCCATATACACACGCGCGCATCTACGTGTGCCCATATACACACGCGCGCATTTCCGTGTGCCCATATACGCACGCGCGCATTTATGTGTGTCCATATACACACGCGTGCATTTAAGTGTGTCCATATACACACGCGCGCGCATTTAAGTGTGCCCATATACACACGCGCGCATTTACGTGTGCCCATATACACACGCGCGCATTTACGTGTGCCCATATACACACGCGCACATTTACGTGTGCCCATATACACACGCGCGCATTTACGTGTGCCCATATACACACGCGCTAATTTACGTGTGCCCATATACACACGCGCGCATTTATGTGTGCCCACATACACACGCGCGCATTTACGTGTGCCCATATACCCACGCACGCATTTACGTGTGCCCATATACACACGCGCGCATTTACTTGTGCCCATATATACAAGCGCGCATTTACGTGTGCCCATATACACACGCGCGCATCTACGTGTGCCCATATACGCACGCGCGCATTGACGTGTGCCCATATACGCACGCGCGCATTTACCATGGCGCTCAACCTAGCTGGGGGCGCCCTCATCACTTGATGAGGGCCACGCGTCCTCGCATGTGGGACCATGTCGACCTTGTCCGCTCAACGGGCCATGCGCTGAATAGGAAGTGGGATTCTGGTACCATACATGGGCCATGCCCTGACAGGAAGTGGGATTACCTGCACCATCCCTGGCCATGCGCTGAACAGGAAGTGGGATTACCCATCCCATACCAGGGCCATGCGGCCATGTGCTGAACAGGGCGCGGGATTACCGATACCAGGGGCCATGCGCTGAACGGGAAGTGGGTTTACCCCTGCAATAGCAGGGCCATGCGCTGAACAGGAAGTGGGTTTACCCATACAATAGCACGGCCATGTGCTGAGCCGGAAGTGGGGTTGCCTATCCAATAGTAGGGCCATGTGCTGAACAGGAAGTGGGATTACCCATACCATACCAGGGCATGCGCTGAACAGGAAGTGAGATTAACTCCTACACGCGTTATGCCCTGAATGCAGTATATACCTACCGTATACCCCACCTAATCTTGGATGTAGTATGTAACGCTGGACCAATACAGCAGATGACCCCCAAAGGCAGTGTACACGCACACCATATGCTCCACAAAACGGCCCGTAACCACGCATGCAGTATATACACCATATAATCCAAACCCGTCATGTAACCACGCCTGTGGTATATAAACTTTATATTCTGTACCCAGCACGTAACCATGAACGCAGCATATACACCGTTTCCTTTGAGACCGCAGATAACCGCGAATGAAGTCTCTAAACACCATATTGTCCAAATACCGCACGTACAGTATAACGCAGTATATATCCGCACGTAACTTCTAATGCAGTCTATATATATACCATATAATCCGCGGGAGCAGCCGCATCTCTAGCCGCATGGCTGACCAGTCCACCGAAACCCCCCTGCCCCGAGACCACTAACGAAAAGGGGGGGGGAGGGGTAGGAGGGGCCACTGCCCGCGCTACACTCCCCCTCGGGAGACGGAAGGCCCGCACCACGTGGGACTGTGCCCCAGCCCCCGAGCGGGCCGCGAGCAGCCGCCCGCATGGGGCACACGCGGCGAATCTCATATACCCGTACCACACACCGCGCGGGCCGCATGCCTTGGCCGGACCCCCTCTCCCCGCAACAAGCATCCTTCTGCCCCTCCCCGCCGGGGTGCCCCTACCCATGGCAGCCGCCGCGGGGCTATGCAGATGGAGGAGGCACCCGCCCGCACAACGCTGCGGGAGCAGGTAGCCCCCACCCCCAGGGGAAGAAGCGGCAAAAAACCCGTCAGGCCCCTTCTGTCCCCCGAGACCACCCCTCCCCGCCTGCAGCCGCCGACCCCCCTCGTGGCACAGGCTTAAGTCCGGCCCCCCCAGCTCCATGCTGCGCGCCGCAGATGGAGGATGGGGACGGGCCGCTACACTACGGGGTCCCTCTCCTCCCTGCATCCTGCCTCCCCCCTCACCGCCGATTCAAAATCGCGGCTCTACAGGAGGGGGGAGTGCCCAGGATTGACCCCCATTTCGGGGCCTTACCTTAATTTAACCTGCAGGGAGGAGAGGGACGTCCGATTTCGCCGCAGACCGGGAGCAGAATGGAAGATTCGGCTCCCGGCTGCCTCTTTTGAAGCCTCCCTTGGCCTGCCCCCCCCCCCCTCAGGGGTCACGACGGTGACCCAGAGATCCTAGCGAGGTGAGGGGGGAGGGGGCTTGCCCCCTGGTCATGGGCTTCCCTCGCCTAATTGGCTGGAGGGATTGCTTTACAGATATAGGTGGTGATCCAATGAGCAATGGTAGCCTTTGATGCTGCCTGCCCCTTCCTGGTATCCTTTAGAAGCATGAATAGTCTATCTGACTTCCTAAAGTCTTGCACCCGCTCCAGATAGCATTTTACACATCTCTTTACATTCAGATTGTACTGTTGTTCTTCATTTGGATTTTTTGGCTGAGGAACAAAGGATTTCAGGATAATCTCCTGATTTAGATGAAATTCAGATACTACATTAGGTAGGAAATGGGTGACATGCCTCAGGACAATTTTGTCCTGATGTATAATTAGGAACAGCTCCTTACAATACAATGCCTGCAACTCACCCATTCTTCTAACCGATGTGATGATGACTAGGACTGCTGTTTTATGTGTTAGCATGGTTTGTGACAGGTCCTCTAATGGTTCGAATGGATGTTCCACCATTGCCTGTAGTACCAATGACAGATCCCCTGTAGGTATTACTTTTCGAATTTGAGTTCTCAGTCTTTGTACTGCTTGTAAAAATCTGATAATGAGACTCTCATTGACCACATCTCTTGGTGCTGAGACCAAGGGGGTCATGCAGTAAGCGGCAGGAAAGGCACTTCTCGCCCGTTTCATGCCAAAAATGCCTACCCCTATTCAGTAAGGGGCGAAAACTTGGCGTAAAGCAAAAAAAACGCCAATGTGTTTGGCGGTTTTTTTCCCCGCCATCGGCGAGGCAAAAAGGCACTTTACGCCTCAACTAGCCATTTTTTCCGTCACGCTCAATTCTAGTAGTGGCGAGTAGCTTTGCGCCGCTATTCGCCACTCTAGAATGGCGTTTTTCAGGCGAATCCGGCACGCCACAAAAGTAGGCAAGTTGAGGGTGAGAGGCTGCTGATGAGCGGCGGATCGGCACTTAGAAAAAATTCAGGCCTTTTTCCTGGCTGTGATTGATGCCGGGGGTCTCCGGAGCTGATATCATTAATACCAGCACCGGAGCCCCCCGGCATGCATCCGAGGCAGGAAAAATGCATTTAAAGCCCACTTCATTACCTTAGCGGCTAACCGCTAAGGCAATGAAGGGGTTAAGCCGCCGTGCCAGGTTTATTGTGGGTAGCGGGGGTGGGTGAAGGAGGTATTTGGCCCTTGTTTGTTTAGGGCTTGCGGGGGGGTTGCGGGTACACTTAACCCCTTCACGACCGTAGCGGTTAATACTGCTACGGTCATGAAGGGGTTAAACCCTCCCGCTACCCACCCGCAAGCCCTAAACAAACCACTGTTGGGGCCAAATACCCACTTCACCCACCCCCGCTACCCACAGTAAAAAGAAAACACACACAACAACTCCACACTAAATAAATAAATATATATATCTATATATATATATCTATATATATATATATATATATATATTACCCCAACAACCCCTATACCCCCTTAACATACACATATATGCACATACAGTATAGTAATGGGCACAATTACTATTATCCACAAATGGATAATAGTGAATGTGCCCATTTTAAATACATTAAGAACAATAAATACATTAAATACATATAGCACTCACCCTTGTCCGGCTGCCACGATGAAGGCCAACCTCATCTTCATCCTGCCCATGCCCCATCCGCTGCCTCAAAACAGAAACAAGAATAAAAACATCCAATGTAATGTCCCCTAACCCCTTAATCACCATAGCGGTTATTAACCGCTACAGTCATTAGGGGGTTAACCCACCCTCACCCACCACTCGGGAAGGCCTACATACCCTCCCCCACTAACCCCCCACCCCGTGAGGCCTAACCACCCTCACCCACTACCCAGCCGGGAGGCCTACCCACATACCCTTGGGGCCAATACCCCCTCCCCCCACCCCCAGTACCCACAATTAAAACAATACACTGCCCCACAATAAACATTATTCTATTTATTAAATACATTACCCACCCCCTGTGCCCCCCCCATAAATACATGATTTATCATTTTACATACAGGGTTCATACCCCAGGCCCACGCGAGTCCCTGGCGGGCCTGACGGGTCACGTGACAGACCTACAGGGTACATGCAACTTGTTTCATACAGGTTCTGGAGGCCTGTTGGTGGGTCCCGCCAAGCGCCATGGCCCCCAGGTGGTCTCCGCGGGTCACCGTGGTAGGCCCGCGGATGTCTGGGAGCCCCGGGTCAGATCCACAGGTATCTGAGGGGCCTTGGGAGGTTCTCACGGGGGTCTGGGGACTCACGGGTGCTCACAGCGGGTCCGTGGTGCCCCCACGGATGTGGGGCCACCGGTTCTTCCCCGCACACTACGGGTCCGCGGTGCCCCCACAGATGTGGGGCCACCGGTTCTTCCCCGCAGGTGTCACCCGTGAACCCACACAGCCTGATACCCGTGAGATACCCGAGGATACCGCAGGTGGTCTCCAGAGTTCTCACCCAGAACCAAGGAACCAACCCTGAATGTAAAATAAATAAACCTGACCTATACATTCAATACATACACCCCCCCCCAAACACATACAGTACAATAATGTGCCAAATAACTATTATCCAGATATGGATAATAGATTATTTGCCCATTATTAAACACATAAAACATGCATAAATCAAAACATGAATTTTTAATCTTAAAATCACCACATTGCATTGTTAAAATAAATCCAGCAGCCATTGTAAATATAAACCAACAAAAATGCAGCTACACAAATGTATATGAAATGTCACACAATTGCATTGAGTGTGTACATGATGCAATTAATCTGTGCATCACGTAACACTATGCAAAATATATGTAACAATAAAATATAATATGAACAATGTCCCCTAACCATCATGAAAATCAAATAGAAACTAAGCAACATCAATACAATTAGCATCAATCAATTAATCCATTTCCTCAAACAATTACAATGCAATACAAATCAATTATACAATTCCCTATTCAATTCCTAAAGCCAAACCATTGCCAAAACATTTCTAATTTAAAGTAACCACCATCATTCTAATCTAAGTACCATAAAGAAGCCATTAAAATTAACCTGTAACTAAATACAAATTACTTTATTCACAACAATGACAAAATAAAGCTGATAAATACATTAGCCATACATGAAAAGAACATAAACATTAGCAAACCAATCAATTATTATCCCTGTATATCTATCCATATAGATAGATATACATAAAATACAGGGGCAATAATACAGCATAAAAAAACAATGCATTTGCATACAAAATTCACATAGAATACACCCATTCGGTGTCCGTGAATGTATGTATATACATAGATACATTCACGGGCATTAAATAGGACTGAAAAAATAAAAGACATGAATGAAAAATCAAAAAAACCTGTTAAAGTGAAAATAATAAACTTTTCTTTTGTTTACTCACCATTAGATGCCCACTCACCGAAATCCAGGCGACCCGGAAGCACAGGAACCAATCCACAGGTAAACCATAAAATAATAAACCATTACAATCCATAACGGTGTATTGTTCTTCTATTTGTAATCCTTCACGTCTGTCTTGGGGTCTTCTTTTCTTCTTTGGGGTCTTTTGGGGTCTTCTCCGGCTTCTTCCGTCTTCTTACGCCACGCCCTTCTTCTCATCTTAGGAGGGGAGATGTTCTCTCCTCGGCGACTAGCTTCAAAATGAGGCGACATAGGCTTTTATAGGCCTATGACGTCACATTTTGCTCAAATGTTTCCCACGGTCCTGATTGGGCCGTGAAAAACATGTGATTTGGCCGAACAAAAAAAATGATGACGTCATTTAAAGGCAATGAAAGCACAGCCAATCAGAATGGCTGTGCTTCAATTGCCTTTAAGATGACGTCATGAAAAGAAACATGGCCGGCCTCACATGGTACGGTAGCCACTCAGAGCGTGGGAAATACATCCCAACTCTGATTGGCTCTAGTACCATGTGACAGGCTTTCAATGACGTCACATCCGTTCTCCCCCAAGCCTCTGTCACATGGTCTACTAGAGCCAATCAGAGTAGGGATGTAGTTCCCACGCTCTGATTGGCTACCGTACCATGTGAGGCCCGCAATGTTTCTTTTCATGACGTCATCTTAAAGGCAATTGAAGCACAGCCATTCTGATTGGGCCGTGAAAAACATGTGATTTGGCCAAACAAAAAAAAAATGATGCCGTCATTTAAAGGCAATGAAAGCACAGCCAATCAGAATGGCTGTGCTTCAATTGCCTTTAAGATGACGTCATGAAAAGAAACATGGCCGGCCTCACATGGTACGGTAGCCAATCAGAGCGTGGGAACTACATCCCTACTCTGATTGGCTCTAGTAGACCATGTGACAGAGGCTTGGGGGAGAACGGATGTGACGTCATTGAAAGCCTGTCACATGGTACTAGAGCCAATCAGAGTTGGGATGTATTTCCCACGCTCTGAGTGGCTACCGTACCATGTGAGGCCGGCCATGTTTCTTTTCATGACGTCATCTTAAAGGCAATTGAAGCACAGCCATTCTGATTGGCTGTGCTTTCATTGCCTTTAAATGACGTCATCATTTTTTTTGTTCGGCCAAATCACATGTTTTTCACGGCCCAATCAGGACCGTGGGAAACATTTGAGCAAAATGTGACGTCATAGGCCTATAAAAGCCTATGTCGCCTCATTTTGAAGCTAGTCGCCGAGGAGAGAACATCTCCCCTCCTAAGATGAGAAGAAGGGCGTGGCGTAAGAAGACGGAAGAAGCCGGAGAAGACCCCAAAAGACCCCAAAGAAGAAAAGAAGACCCCAAGACAGACGTGAAGGATTACAAATAGAAGAACAATACACCGTTATGGATTGTAATGGTTTATTATTTTATGGTTTACCTGTGGATTGGTTCCTGTGCTTCCGGGTCGCCTGGATTTCGGTGAGTGGGCATCTAATGGTGAGTAAACAAAAGAAAAGTTTATTATTTTCACTTTAACAGGTTTTTTTGATTTTTCATTCATGTCTTTTATTTTTTCAGTCCCATTTAATGCCCGTGAATGTATCTATGTATATACATACATTCACGGACACCGAATGGGTGTATTCTATGTGAATTTTGTATGCAAATGCATTGTTTTTTTATGCTGTATTATTGCCCCTGTATTTTATGTATATCTATCTATATGGATAGATATACAGGGATAATAATTGATTGGTTTGCTAATGTTTATGTTCTTTTCATGTATGGCTAATGTATTTATCAGCTTTATTTTGTCATTGTTGTAAATAATGTAATTTGTATTTAGTTACAGGTTAATTTTAATGGCTTCTTTATGATACTTAGATTAGAATGATGGTGGTTACTTTAAATTAGAAATGTTTTGGCAACGGTTTGGCATTAGGAATTGAATAGGGAATTGTATAATTGATTTGTATTGCATTGTAATTGTTTGAGGAAATTGATTAATTGATTGATTGATGCTAATTGTATTGATGTTGCTTAGTTTCTATTTGATTTTCATGATGGCATTGCTGGTTAGGGGACATTGTTCATATTGTATTTTATTGTTACATATATTTTGCATAGTGTTACATGATGCACAGATTAATTGCATCATGTACACACTCAATGCAATTGTGTGACATTTCATATACTTTTGTGTAGCTGCATTTTTGTTGGGTTATATTTACAATGGCTGCTGGATTTATTTTAATATGCAATGTGGTGATTTTAAGATTAAAAATTCATGTTTTGATTTATGCATGTTTTATGTGTTTAATAATGGGCAAATAATCTATTATCCATATCTGGATAATAGTTATTTGGCACATTATTGTACTGTATGTGTTTGGGGGGGGGGGGATGTATGTATTGAATGTATAGGTCAGGTTTATTTATTTTACATTCAGGGTTGGTTCCTTGGTTCTGCGTTAGACCTCTGGAGACCACCTGAGGTATCCTCGGGTGTCTCATGGGTACCAGGCTGCGTGGGTCCACAGGTGACACCTGCGGGGAAGAACCGGTGGCCCCACATCTGTGGGGGCACCGCGGACCCGTAGTGTGCAGGGAAGAACCGGTGGCCCCACATCCGTGGGGGCACCGCGGACCTGTAGTGAGCACCCATGGGTCCCCAGAGCCCCGTGAGAACCACCCGAGGCCCCTCAGACACCTGTGAGTCTGACCCGGGGCTCCCAGACATCCGCGGGCCTACCGTGGGGACCCAATTGTGGCCCACGGTGACCCGCGAAGACCACCTGGGGGCCATGGCGCTTGGCGGGACCCACCAACAGGCCTCCAGAACCTGTATGAAACAAGTTGCTGGTACCCTGTACGTCTGTCAGGTGACCCGTCAGGCCCGCCAGGGACTCGCGTGGGCCTGGGGTATGAACCCTGTATGTAAAATGATAAATCATGTATTTATAGGGGGGGGCACAGGGGGTGGGTAATGTATTTAATAAATAGAATAATGTTTATTGTGGGGCAGTGTATTGTTTTAATTGTGGGTACTGGCCCCAAGGGTATGTGGGTAGGCCTCCCGGCTGGGTAGTGTGTGAGGGTGGTTAGGCCTCATGGGGTGGGGGGTTAGTGGGAGAGGGTATGTAGGCCTCCCGAGTGGTGCGTGAGGGTGGTTTAACCCCTTAATGATTGTGGCGGTTAATAACCGCTATGGTGATTAAGGGGTTAGGGGACATTACATTGGATGTTGTTATTCTTGTTTATGTTTTGCAGCAGCGGAGGGGGCATGGACGGTGATGAAGATGAGGATGGCCTTCATCGTGGCAGCCGGACAAGGGTGAGTGCTATATGTATTGATTGTATTGATTGGTGTTTATGTATTTTAAATACACAGGGGGTGTATGTTATTTATTGCTATGTTTATTGGGGGCAAATGTCCCCAATAAACATGCTATTCTGCCTTAACCCCTTCATTGCCTTAGCGGCTATCCGCTATGGTAATGAAGCAGCATTTATGTATTTTAATAATATTGTGCGGAAGCAGGGGGTTTCCTGAGCTGAACCGCATTGATTTCTGGCTCAGGGACCCCCTGCTTCCCGAGTTACAGGCCCCGGTTTGGGGCATCGGTTAGAGTGTTGCCGCCATATTTATAGTGGGCACGACGCGTATGGGACGCTATAAAGATGGTGGCGACACTGCCACCCGATGACACATACCGGGGCCTGTAACTCGGGAAGCAGGGGGTCGCTGGTCCACAAAGCAATACGGTTCAGCTCAGGGGACCCCCTGCTCACTGTACAATATTATTAAAAACACATTCATGCTGCTTCGTTACCATAGCACATAGCCGCAAAGGTAAGGAATGATTGTTTATTGATATGGGTGTTTTATTCATACTGTAGATGTGCAGAGGGTCTCCGGAGCTGAACCGCTTTGGTTTTAGGTCCGGGGACCCCCTGCTTCCCGAGATACAGGCCCCTTTAGGGGGTGCCGGTATCCCTCTGCTTTGTTTACATTCCGCGGTCACGTGATCGGGACATTTAAAAGCAGAGGGATACCGGCACCTCATAAAGGGGCCTGTATCTCGGGAAGCAGGAGGTCCCCGGACCTGAAACCAATGCGGTTCAGCTCCGGAGACCCCCTGCACATGTACACTATGAATAAAATTGTATTTAAAATAATTTTTAATGTGCCAATGTTTGCGCCGAGAGAGCAGCGGATCTCTCTCTTCTGCAAACACATCTCGGCAGGGGACGGCTTCTCGGCAGCTTCTCGCCAGGCAGCCTGTCTCGCCACAGGTTACTCGCCATTCTTTTAAATGGTGGTGGCGCATTCATTCGCCAGGGATTAGGCCCTTCCTGCATACAGCGAGGTTAACACGCCAAAAACATGGCGAATTCAAAACCTGGCTAATGCATTTTTCCGCTGCTTACTGCATAGACCCCCAAGACTTTTCTCAAAAGACAAAAAGGCCTAATGCTACATCTAAAAACATATTATATAGTTAAATACTTCTGTTTATAAGCAAGGGTCATTTAGTTCAATTCTTTGACCAAAGTATTTTAAGCCTACAACCACGTCACGTTGTGGCCCCTCTGTAGGTCCTAACACTGCTGCACCTGTTAAAAGCTCTCATAACCTCTCTAATGGAGGGAGAGCTATATTTAATAGACTGGTAATTTACAGGTGCTTAGCAAGAACTGTAATTAAAAAGGTGAAATGAGCGAGCTTGGAAACAGGGAGGAGGGGTCACTAACCTCCATGTTGTTTTAGCGACTGAAATTAACAAACACACACAACCCTGGTCCTTGTTCCAGTAGGTTGTGTACCTGTGATAGTTCCCATGGTCTGTCTATTGCCATATATATGCCTGAGCATACCATTTTCATCGTGGCCAATTGGGTAAAATGAGTATCACCTCTGCCTTGTCTCTTTTTATTTTCAGCAATCTTGGTATGAGTGGGATTGGTGGGAAGACATACACCAAATTGAAATTGCATAGGAAACTCAGGGCATCCACCTGGAAGGCTTAAAAGTGATCTCTCTGGAACAGAATAGTAGTAACTTCCTGTTGGAGATGGAGGCCATCAGAACTACCTCTGGCTGAGCCCAACACTTTTGAATCTGTTGGATAATTGTCCTGTTCAAAGACCATTCTCCTGTATGTATTTGCTGTCTGTGGTCAAGTTCTCCTGTCGTGGGAGATAGACTGCAGTTAATCTGTAGAAAAACTTTGGCCCAAATTATAATGGCTGTCATTACTTTGCACCTTGTATATGCTTAACTGCCGCACTACTGTCTGATTTTATTGAGATGTTGACCTTGCACATATTTTTTAAAGGCCTTTAAGACTTTCTCTACTGCCTTTAGTTCTAGAGAATTGGCGTGGTATGTCTTGTATTAAGCAGTCCAATTCATTTGTGCTGTCCTGCTGCCTAGGAGAGCGCCCCAGCCTGACATACAGTACTTGCATCTTTCATAATAACCAGAGGCGTGCTGAATGATCGTGAAACCCCTGTTTCCAGGTTTCTTTGTTGCTCCCACCATCTTAGCTTCTCTTTGGTATCTTGATATAGTCTGATCTCTCGTTGCAAATCCTTTGCATTTCCATTCCAGGAAGTTGAGCTGTAAGGGTCTTATATGGAATTTCGCCCATCTTACCACTTTGAGGGTTGCAGTCATCTTACCTAATAGGCACATACAATCTCTGGTTGTTAATTTTTTTGTTTTTACAAACTATTTTACTCTGTCGGTATGTTCTTTCACCTTTTTTCTGTGGTAGCCTGACTACTCCTTTTGTTTGGATCATCCCCAGGAATTTTATTGACTGTACTGGTGTTAGTTAGTGCTTATCCAGATTTATTAGCTAGCCGTGAGTCTCTAGCAGCTGTAAGACTGCTTCGATATGTTTCTAAAGTTTATCTTTGTCCCTGGCTCTTATAAGCAGGTTGTCCAGGTAAGGATAGATTTATATTCCCAGTTTTCTTGCTTTTGCCAAAAGGGTAATAAGTTCCTTCGTGAATGTAGCTAGTCCGAAAGGCAGGGCTGTGTATTGGAAATTTTATTTTCCGACAGCATGTCTCAGGAATCTTGATGCTTTCTTGCCACGCGAATGTGTACATATGCATCTTTGAGATCTATGGAGCCTCACCAGTCGTCTTTCTGAATCGCCTGAATGACCAATCTGAAGCACTCCATCTTGAATCGTGTCACCTTTTGGAATGAGTTGACCTTTCTTTGAGCCAAGACCGCTCTGTATGCTCAAGAGGTCTTTTTTATCAGAAAAAATGTGTGTGTGTGCCGAGCACGTGCATTTTAAGTGAAACTTCTTTGTGTTTTGTCACTGTTTTGTTTTGTCACAGAAATTGTATTTGTGATGGTGATGTTTTTAATTAAAAATCAAAACACAATTTCAGTGACAAAACGCAGAGAAGTTTGACTAGGGCTGCGGCCTGGGGGAATGAGAGCCCGCTGGTCTCTAACTCGGCGCTCATTTTGCTCTGGCGATTTGTGTCCTGTTAGTTGCGCGTGTGGGGGGCGTGTCGGAGGGTGCGGCCTGGATGTCACGGAGCTGGTTCGCCCCCTCATTGGGCTTACCGCTCACATGACGCATCAGAGAGCAGCAAAATCAAATTGGACTGTCTCAGCAAGTAGCAAGCTCACGGGCATGTGCATGCGCGCAGATACCCATATCCTGGACAAGCGTATTCAGACTTATCAGTTTGATTGTGCTAAGCATGCGTGCGTGCTTCACTTCACCCTGACCGCAGCCTTAGAACGCGCGTGAGTGGCACACATATCCTGTTTTACCTATTTGCACTTCTATATGTATAGTATCTGTGAATTCCTTGTGTTTGTGTCTCTTTGTGTGTGTGTCTCTGTGTGTATGTGTCTCTGTGTGTGTGTGTGCATCTCTGTCTGTGTGTGTCTCTATTTGTGTGTCTCTGTGTGTGTGTGTGCTCCGCCTGTGCCTACTGCGAAATCAGGATGGAGTGCTGAGGCTAGTGTTGTACCGGGTAGTAATTAAAAATTTTTAAAAAAAAGGGTATCGAGTACCCGGCCAAAATCAATTGTTCTATCCGGCCGGGTACCCAGTTGGCACTTACCTGCAGGGTGGAGGAAGACCGCGGCGACCTCTATGAAGTACAGCAGAGGTCCTGTGGTGGTGTCAGCATCAGAAGTGTGTCTTCAGCCAGCGTGGGAGCAGCAGGAATCCATTACACAGCACAGCAGCACAGCCGGCTGTTCAATAGGACCGCTCCTGCTCCTGCACTGGTCACGCGGTTCCACGGCTCAAACAGAGCATTCTCCTTCTAGAACGCATCCACATTGAATCTAGGTGTTCTCCCTCAGACAATATCAGATTCCTCAGATGAGGACCCTCTTCAGTCCAGACTTGAATGTGACCTTAACCTCTTTGATGGTCACTTACTTGATTGTGACACTACCTTCATCCATCGAAGAAAATAATTAATTTGATCATTTGATTTGAATTACTTTGATCATTTGAAGCCTGAACTACTGCAGCTTTATGGCAGTCCTCACATAATTTTTTCCCTTCTAAAGCTGTCTTTTTACATGCAGCACAGATCTTTTCTTTCCTAATATTTTTCTTTGTGAAGCAAAGCCTCCACAGACAACTTTGAAGTTCCTTCAGGTATTCCAACAGAGGTACTGTATGTTGTAGAGGCATATTTGCTTATTAATAAGTATTAATATGTTGCTTCCTTGAATGCCGACTCATTCACTAATCCACTAGGTGTATAGTACAGATTTTCTAATGCTGATTGTTTCATGAATTTTCTGCTTTCTTTGAATAAAACTAGTACACACCGAGAAAGTTTTGACACCGACCCCTTGGCTGTATTGCTCTCCATAGCTTGCAGCATACACTCCCTCTCCTCAGACCACACAATCATTATTCTATGGCTTCTGCATTGCGTTTTATAGTACCCCGCAAGGTTACCGCTGTAGGTTTCCCCGCACTTCCGTCGTGCTCCCGTTTCTACGGCGTGTGCATCTCGTAGGGTCCGTCTCCCGCTGCTCTCAGTAGCGACTCTGCGGTCCACCCTGGTCGTTTCTGGGGACTCTGGATAGTTGTCTCGTAATGTGACACTAGAGCATCGGTAGAGAGAGAGAGGCTGAGAAAACTCCTCCCCCAGCCGAACTACACTGGTAGTCGTGGGGTAAGAGCCCCAAAACATAACATAATGTAGAAATCTGCCATGCGCTCCAGGGCAGATGGAACGAAACAGGATCTGTGTTATCAGTGTGGATCAGAGGGGGGGAGAGAACAAGGTGAGTGTGACCAAATGAGGCAACATCCAAGGGGAGGAGCTGGGGTAGAGAAAAATGGGGACAGTGTGAATCCTCTATATCCTTCGATAATACCCTCTAGTATCCTCCTCCCTCACAGAGATAAAGTGCAGTGATCCTGATGGCATGAAATGTACTCACGGGTTAAGCAGTGGGGAAAGCACCTCTCACCGCTTGATGTGTATCCAACTCAGAGCTCCCGCGGTGGGTCAGGCAATGGGGAAACAACCTCACACTGCTCTGCGTGTGCTCCGCTCTGAGCTACCGCGGTGGGTCTGGCAATGGGGAAACCACCTTTCACTGCTCCACGTGTGCTCCGCTCTGTACTCTCGCTTCCATCTCCCGCAATCAGTGGCACTGCACGTCAGCAATGTAAGCTCCTCCCTCTCCCCCCAAACGGGTGCCTCCGAAGTCCAAATCAGGCACAGAAAGAGACAGGGAGCCTTGAGAAAGACCAGTTGTTGGTTGAAATGCGTTGGAGGTTTTATACTGTCTACTTCTGTATGCTTCTGTATGCTGCAATAAAGATTTTTCACAATTTTCTACACTGGGACCACGATTTTTCATTTTTGATTTATAAGTGATCTGGATCGATTTGGGAGTGCCCTGGAGCCTGTCTCTTTTTGTGCCAAAACATAACAAACCTACTCTGAGGACAGAAAAAAAGACACCTGTAGAAGACTGATGGGTGGAGCTATCCATACGTATCACCGCTATTAACATTGAACTATTTTTTTGCCTACCTTTTAGCAAAAAGTTATGGGGCTCCCTGAGACACTGCATATGTTGGAAAATTTGTAGTCATTGATCTCTAATCTGTACATATGAATGAATTATTCCATGTCCAAAATACAATATAATCTACTGTAATTTTCGTGCCAAATATAAAATAAAGAGTCACAAAGAGCTGGGATATGCATTCAGCTGCTTCAAAGATAGTGTCATCACAATCATTATAATCCAGTGAAAAGCACTGTGATATTAAAATAGTCAATTGAAATGTTGTTAATCATTTTATCAAGGAATTGAATTAAATAAAATGCAAACAAGTACATTCCAAAATGTATCCCTACAAAATTTACAATATAAGCAAAATGATTTTAATATTTTCATTTTCAATAACAAAGTAACATATTTTCCCCCCAGAAGGTAAACATGTCTTATTCACTAGTGAAACAGGAGATGCTGAAGAAAGTGACACAACTAGCTATGTATGGGACACACAAGAAAGTGAGAAAGAAGAAGATAAGTTTAAAAAGGTACTTGTAGGAGATAAGTGCAGATGTATTTATTTATTTATAAAATGTTTTACCAGGAAGTAATACATTGATAGTTACCTCTCATTTTCAAGTATATCCTGTGCATAGAGTTATGATGGCAAATAATACATGGTTACAAATACATAGTTACATAAGTGAACAGGGTATACATTATATACAACATATCATGCACAGTTAGAGATAATATATATTATAGGCGTACAGTATGTAACAGTTACAGACCAGATTAAAATTTGAGACAGCTTTAGTTTTGAAAGAACTTAGACTGGTTGTGGCTGTGAGAGTCTCCGGTAGATTGTTCCAGTTTTGGGGTGCATGTTAAGAGAAGGAGGAGGGGCTGGATACTTTGTTGAACCTTACGACCATGAACAGTCTTTTGGTGACTAACAAGAGAGACGTATTTAAGGGAAAATAAAAATTGGCCTTTATTTACCCTGCGGTTTTAAACAGTACAGCTTCATGTGCGCATGCAAAACAAATCAAACAGTCCTATCAGTTTGTAAGGGCTGACTCACTTCCCAGTCCCTATCTGCAGGCCCTGGAGGCTAGGCCTGTTACCAACCTCTGACCCCAAAGTCCAAAGATGTAACTGTGAGCAGGGGCTTTTTCTGTCAGTCCGGGTCTGGGTTGGTGTCCATAGGGTGGTTTGTGGGGTGGGGGTGGTACCCTCTGGCGGGTTCCAAGGTCCCCTGTATCCTGGAATAGAGGGTCTGGTTCCCTGGGATCTCTCTGGCAGCCCTCACTTCCTCTGTGCTAGAGAGATCTGTTCCCGGGGAGCTCTCTAGTAGCAGCAGCTCCATGCAGCTCCTACAGGCTCCTTTTTTGAAGTGAAACTTCTTTAGTGGCACCTCTGATGGGATAAAACTGGATAGATGGGGGGCGAAATGTGAAACGGAAGTGACGTCACGTAATGGACACCGCTCCGCTCACACGC
Organism: Ascaphus truei; assembly: GCF_040206685.1. Taxonomy (NCBI): domain Eukaryota; kingdom Metazoa; phylum Chordata; class Amphibia; order Anura; family Ascaphidae; genus Ascaphus; species Ascaphus truei. Next base: position 411,889,475 of record NC_134486.1, on the reverse strand, counting down.
CCCCTGACACATGTGGCGGCGGCGATAGCCGCCGGCGCCGCTCCTAATCGCCGCCACACACCTCACCCTCCCACACACGCCTCACCCTCCCACACACGCCTCACCCTCCTAAAACTGCCGCTGTTCACCGCCCACTGCCATGCCGCGCGCCACGCATGCGCAGAAGCGGCTGGCAGCGGCGCCATTCCCCGCCCGCTGCCATGCCGATGGACAGGAGGAGGGAGGCTGCCGCCGGCGCCGCCGCCGCTCGTAACAGCCTGGGAATAGGGTGGTTTGAGCGCGCCGCCGGGGGGTGGGGAAGGGGGGAGCTTGAGCGCGCCACGCATGTGCAGAAGCGGCTGGCAGCGGCGCTGTTCCCCGCCCGCTGCCATGCCGTGCGCCACGCATGCGCAGAAGCGGCTGGCAGCGGCGCTGTTCCCCGCCCGCTGCCATGCCGATGGACGCGCCGCTCCTAACAGCCTGGGAATGGGGGGGTTTGAGCGCGCCGCCGGGGGGTGGGGAAGGGGGGAGCTTGAGCGCGCCGCCGGGGGGTGGGGAAGGGGGGAGCTTGAGCGCGCCGCCGGGGGGTGGGGAAGAGGGGAGCTTGAGCGCGCCGCCGGGGGGTGGGGAAGGGGGGAGCTTGAGCACGCCGCCGGGGGTGGGGAAGGGGGGAGCTTGAGCGCGCCGCCGGGTTGTGGGGAAGGGGGGAGCTTGAGCGCGCCGCCGTGTTGTGGGGAAGGGGGGAGCTTGAGCGCGCCGCCGGGGGGTGGGGGGGGTATCTGCTCAGAAGACTCAGACTGAGCCCCCCGGGTCCGCAGCTCCGCCGGGGGTGGGGGGAGTCAGGAGAGAGGGGGCAGGACACAGACAGAGAGACATACGGTGTGTACACACAGAGAGATACACATACACTGACAGACACACACACATTGACTGACACATACACACATTGACACACACACACTGACTGACTCTGACGCACACACACACACTGACTGACACACACACACACACTTACTCTGACGCACGCACACACTCTGACGCACGCACACACTCTGACGCACGCACACACTCTGACGCACGCGCACACACTCTGACGCACGCGCACACACTCTGACGCACGCACACGCACACTCTGACACACACTGACACACGCACGCACTCCCCAGTGATGTACCGAACACCGCCCCTGAATGATGTGCCTATTCCTTCCCCCCCACTGTGAGCTCCCCCACCCGCTCAACATTCATGATGCTGGTACTGCTGCCAATAAACACATACACACACACACTGACGCATGCACACTTTGACGCACGCGCACGCACACTGACTGTCACACATACGCACGCACACTGACTGACACACATACGCACGCACACTGACTGACACACATAAACTCACTGACTGACACACATACACACACTGACTGACACACATACACACACTGACTGACACACATACACACACTGACCGACACAGAGAGACATTCACACAACACAGAGAGAGAGAGACATACACTGACACACACACACACACACACACACATTGATTGACAGACAGACACACACACACACACACACTGACTGACTGACACACACACACACACACATTGACTGACACACACACACACACACATTGACTGACACAAATACACACACTGACCGACACACATACACACACTGACCGGTACAGATACATACACTGACCGGCACAGATACATACACTGACTGACACACACACATACATACTCTCTGACTGACACATGTGTGCCGAGCACGCGCGTTATAAGTCAATTTCTGTGACAAAAGTCAAAGAAGTTTCACTTACTATGCGCGTGCACAGCACACACAGCTTTTTTTTCTATCAGCTATAGCGCTTTACAAGTTTAAGCGCGATAGCACGGGAGAAAAAAAAAGCTTGCGCGATCGGGCAGATTTTTGCTCGGCCGGAAAAAAATGCCCATAACTTGTTAGTGAATCCCGCTTTTGGCTTCACTTTTTATCGGCCGAGCAAAATTTTTCCAAGCAGGTGCAAAAACGCGCTGCTTAGTGCATAACCCCCTCCGAGTGCAGCTACTTGGGAACTTGTGTAAACCGTGTTGTACATTTTTGTCGCTACTATATATATATATATATCCCAGTGCACCGTAATCAAGACCATGTATTGGTACTAGGTCGAGCGTTGACCTTATCTCTCGTTTTGGCAGAGGGATTGTCACGGGAGACCAGGCAATTACACCTTTAAACCGGGATCATTCATTGAGCATAACCAATAAGTAAAACAAATTGTCATTTATTCCATTGTAACAGACGTACACACAGTGGGTTACAATTATACAGAGGAAAACACACTTACTGGGGGATCTGGGTTAAAAAACTAACCTTTCCTAACTAAGATAGTCCTTAAAACAGTTTTTAGGTTACCGTGATGTACCTGCAAAAGTCCTGGAACTCAATTCGGCATGAATTACCAAATGCCACCGGTGTATCCGCTCCGGAGCTGCTGAAATCCCTTGACAGGGAGATTGTACCAAATGCCCTGGTACTCTTTTCATCTTGTAGTTCCAGCCGCGACCGCTACGTTCTATTCTGAGAATTTGTCCCTGGAATGTTGGACTTAGAAAATTTCTTGATTTGAAAATCGCTGAAGCCGGTCGCTGCTATTTCTCACAGAGCATCTTTTGGTGGTTTCAAATTTGCTGCTGCTGTCTTGGCGCTTAGAATCTTTAGACCTGGTTGGCTGCAGGGTTTCTTATAGGATTTTCAGTCCCATTCACAGAACCCATTAACCAATCAGCGCGTGGGAATTTCCTCACCAGCCTATCACAGGTTTTCCGGTACTCTGAAGCCGGACGGGCACCGATTTGGATTCTGCCATGGGCATGCGCTAACTTGGCACTTAGTATGCAGAACCCTCTCGCGGATCCTAGTTTTCTCAGAATCTGGGCTGGCAAATGGTTGCTGGATAGCCCCCTTTCAAGCCAGGACATGGGTTCTTGAGTTTTAACACTGGTACTTCGCCTGTCTTCACACCTTGGCATCTCTGTGACTTTCAAGTCCGGGACCCGAGCAGACTTAATGGCACCAACTTGGTGACCATCTGGTCTCTTGGAACCAAGGACTTGGAAATTCCACAGCTCATATACAATGTATAAATATATATACCTTTATACATCAGGTTAATACAATTTTATCCAAAATATTTCTAAGTCCCTCTTGTGTTTTGTTTTACTGAAACTATCTGAACGTTCATTCCCAGAGCTCTACGAGCTTCCTAACAGAAGTTAGCAAACAAGTTGGTTCAAAAAACGCTTAGACACACTCTCCCGGCTCCTTATACTTTCACTGGAGCCGGACGTAGAAAATATTTTCATCCTCGCCACCTTATTGCTGATGGGAGATATTCCAAACCCACATTCCTGGTTTTGGGGGTTGGGGCATGTACTGAGAGGGAACTTAACTATACTGGGGACCCCTTGAACATACCCAGGATGTGATTTATCCCCATGCCCCGTTTTACCTTTCTGGTTTGTGCTGAAGCAGGGAGACCTGGTGGTGAGTCACGTAACTGCTTCCTTGGGAGGATTTTGTCCGGAGGTCTGTGCCTACATGTCCCCGGGAATCTGACCCGATTCCCGGATACATTTTTGGGGTGGCCAGCAAGTCTGGTCCCCTTTTATCTAGGCACAATCCAACAACACTTTTACAGTAAAACACCCGTGAAACTCACACCCTGTGAACCCCACTGGTTATCACTCCTGGAAAGGCAAAACATACATAAATCTTTCATTACATTACAGTGCATATGCCATAACTGGGTTCAAGAGTTGATACTTCAAACTCCCCAATATGGCTCAGAGGTAACCAGCCGGGCATAATACCTTTATTATTGGCCTGGTTACCCCCTCACCGTCACAGGGATAAAGTAGAAATTAGCTCTTTCCTCCTCTGAATCAGCAGTTAGTTATTTTTACTCTAGACAGTGGCTGGTTCAGCTCAAGTAATGATAAGGGTTTTAGTAACCTACTTCACACATTGGACTTGTGTGTAATTCCTTTAATCACTGAAGCATGAGCATTGCAAAACTTGGAGTCATTGGATGCTGAAGGAAGGTGTTTGCTTATGTAACACCCTTATTCCCCCCCTCCTTGCCAGCTAGGGAAAAGGCGAGCCACACCAAAAATAAACTTTCCCAAGTATCTTACTAGTTTTTTAAACAGAATTGTGCTTGTGGGTATGTAAGTGCTCAGCAGTTTACCTTGTTCTCTCAGGTTGTTGAAGGTCCGTGCATGCTTTTGATGATGAGTAATAAAAATAAAGGGTGTCAGGAACTTTTATGAACTTTATTTAACAGTAGAGCATCTTCTTTGGTATTCTCACACAGAATTCCCCAAAGAGGCACATGCTTTCCCTTTGTTCATTGTCACTGATAAGTCCTTGCACAGCCTGGAAAATTGTGGATGCTCCCACCTCCACTGGGACCCGTTGGCAGGGCGCCCTCACGTTTGAGAAAACATACCCTATCCCCCTGCCATAGCTTCTGCTCCCCTCTTTTGAGGACAGCTGGGAACCTATCCCTTCTGAAAAATATGGGGTGATACTCTAAGGGACCTAACACTAAGGACCCTATGATGGAGTGCCTTACCACACCCTTTTGTGGGTAAGATGCACATAAGGGTCATATAGGGGGTCCCTGTATAATTTTGAAGTGACTTTCCCTCGCTGGAAAATAACAAAGAGATTCTTTCATAGTAACATATGTACAGTTGAGGCAAAATGGCGCAACCCTGCTTTTATATAACCTTTGCCCCATTCCTCAGTTACTGAGCAAATTAAAGGGTGGGCTTACTTACACAGAGTCATTCCCTACTCTTCTAGCAATTTCTAGAAGCAAGGCATAGCCAGACATTTAACCTTTCAATTGAAACATTAAATAGTTTACATGGAATATGCAACATACTAGGAAGTAAGGCCTGTAGTACTAGGAAGTAGACCTGTAAGGAAGTAACCCCTTACTCCCGGTAGGGACTAGGACTCACTAGGGCCAAATAATCTAAATTAACCCCAAAGGTGCTACACTTACATAATTACATCATATTCTTTTATGTAGCCCCGTTTTCCCCTTCTCTGGGAGATTCTACTGCTACGTGAGGTGTCATGGTGCATACCTGTTTGGAGCAGGAGATCTTTAGCTGCCGCATTGTTATAGGGAGAGCAGGACAGGCTTTTGGGTTCTTGTTATTGCAGTTCTTCTCATAGTTCTCAGCGCCTCCAGCTGTAATGGGCTCCAGGGTATTCCGGAGATCAGTTCCCACCACTGCATACTTATTCCACTCTCCCCAGGAACTGACACTCAGGAGGGTGAAAAGTGAACAAGGATCTGTATTGTGCATTCTGATAGACAGCCACTACAATTCATCCTACAGTGCTGTAAGGTCTTTGAAATCCCAGACTTCTGGAGGGTGCCTACCCCGGTAGTAGGGGTAATGCGCCTGGGGTGGGCCAACTCATCCTCGCAATGGGAGAGACTGACAGCCCATGCTCTCTCCTTTCTCTCCAGAGAAAGACTAACTAAATATGGGATACTCCCCTGATTAGGCTTCAGAGGGGGCGGGCTCATAGTCTAGACCTAAACTGATAGGCCTACCCAGGCTATGAGTCACTACCTCAACTCTGTTCATCACAGAGGAGCCTTCAGGGGGACAAAAGCTTACGTAATAGGGTGAAAGACAGGTAGAATGGACTTACCATGTTACAGTTATATAAAAAAATATATATATATTTGTATGTTTGTATATTTGTCTGAATACCAGTAGAGTAGTGTGGTACTGTAGTTAAGCATTTGACTCTATAATTTACTATCTCTTATTCAATACGGTATGTACACTGCATTCTTGCTGTTGAACCATGTTGCTTGAATGTTCCCCTTTGGTGGACAAATTAAATAAAGTCTATATAAATCATGTTTGGGTTTAAACTGCTGTTCTCTATTTTACCTCCAATATTCAACTTTAAAGCTGGCAACATGTACTCATTTTGAAGGCTTCTTCCATGTACAATACCGTGCATAAATAGAAAGAGAAGAATGGGTAATTACACCTGTGAAAAGGTGAGGCTGACACAGAGGTGTGTTCAAAGAGTAGAAATAGTTTATTATGAGTGCAGCATCAATGCGAGTAAAATAGCCAGCTTTGTCCTTTGCGTGCAGGATAAAGCCTGGCCCGGCAACAGGGGGGGGGGTTGCCAGGGTTGGCGTCCTGGCCACCCAGGCCCCTGTGTGGCCGATCCCGTCTCATGAAAAAAAAAAAAAGTGCAAGAAGAAGAAAAAAATGCTGGTGATCCTGTGCGCATGCGCAGAGCAGAGGTCTCGGTGTGCATGCGCAGGGAAGTGAGGTCCGGCCTTGTTCCCCCCGCGCCTACTTCCCGCCCCCTGCATCAGCCAATGGGACTGGGGGTGCGCCGCACCGCAAATGCTTCTGTGGACCTGCTCCCCCCCGCTCTTAACGTGGAACGAACGGGAAGCGCCGAGGTGAGCCCGCTCCCGCCAACTCAGCTCCCCTCGCGCGAGCCTCCTGCCCCAGGCAGCAGCTGCGGGGACCAGGGGCCGGGGAAGGGGGAAAGTAAATGCACCCACCAAGGCAGTAACTCACCCACACAGTCACCCACCCAGGCAGTCAGTCACCCAGTATGTGCTACTGTAAGTTAGTGCAAAAATGCGCTGGTGCCTCAACAAAATAAATACAGTGAACCTTATAAGTTCTGTATGTATAAGGGATCGGGGGACACGCGCCTTACAGCGGGTCCCCGTCACCCCGGCTCCCAGTACTGCCGCTCGTCCCAGCTCCTTACCCGCTCTGGTCGGATGCCACGCCGCTCCTCCGTGGCATACGCTGCCTCCGCCCACACGCTGCAGGGGTGCGCGCAAGGGAGAGTTACAGGGCGCGCGCGCACCCGTCCTCTTCTACACTCCTCCTGCAGCCTTGGCTCCACCTCCCAGCAGCTGGAGGCTATTCCCACTAGGGAACACCACACCAGGCATCCTAACCTATCCCTGGGACCGCTCAGTCAAGCCTCCACTCCGCCTCTTGCTCCCATTGGTTCCCCGGCATTTATAGTTCCTGTCTGCCCTCTCCTTCCTCTGCATAGTTTTCCTGTGGCTCTTGTTGTACGGAGGTCTATGCCTTGCTCTCTTTTGTATTGCAGCTCTCGCTTCAGCCCCTGCCCTCGTTTGATACCCTTGGATTTGATCTCGGCTCTCGTTAGACTTCGTGTACCTCGTTACTCCCTGGACTCGGCTTTGGACCTCACTACGCTGCTCTCTCCTGCCCCTGACCTACGGCTTTTGGATCTTTACCCTCGGACCTCTGGCACCCCGGACGCGGCAAGTATCAGGCTAACCCTTTCTCACCAGGCCCGGCAACGCATCAGACCACACTCCGGGCACGCCCTCACTGCTGTGGGTGCGTGTTATACCCTTACCCACCTCAGTATTGGGGACTGGCCAGGTCTGCGGGCAGTCAAGCGTTACATTATGCAGACCCCCCTGAGGTGGGCCAAGGTGTGTCCATGGATCACTGGCAATTCCTGAGCGATCAAGTCACGGCCGTGGCACAGCAGCTTTCAAACCTTTCCCTGCGGGACCCGCCAGCTGCACCGTCCCCTCCTGCCCCAGAACCTATGGGCATCTCGGAGCCACGTATCCCACCAACCAACCGGTATGCCGGAGACCCCCTTACTTGCCGGGGATTCTTGAACCAATGTGATGTCCAGTTCGAGATGTCCCCGTCTCGGTTTCCCACAGATCGCTCTAAGGTGGCCTATATCTACGCCCTGCTGACGGGCGACGCTCTCGCTTGGGCTTCGCCTCTCTGGGAACACAGATCTCAGATAACGCAGGATTACCCCAGATTTCGGCGAGAGTTCCAGCAGGTCTTTGATACGCCAGCGCGTAGGGAAACTGCCGCTTCTCCCTTGTTTCATCTCTCCCAGGGTCACAGGTCGGCTGCAAGATATGCGGTGGAGTTCCGCACAATCGTTGCGGAGACTCGGTGGAATGATGAAGCCCTTTCCGCGGCATACTGGCAGGGATTGTCCGAATCCCTCAAGGACGATCTGGCAGCTCACGCTTGTCCCTCTTCATTAGAGGATCTCATTACCCTCAGCATCCGGATGGACCAGCGCATTCAAGAGAGACGCCAGGAGCGCCAGCATCCCCGATTTATGCCGCCCACGCCTGCTTCTCCTAGGTCTCCTCCCTTGGCCTTTCCAGCGTTGGACGCTCCTGAACCGATGCAGATCGGTAGTCAACAGCTCCGGACAGCTGAAAGAACACGCCGCCGAAATTAGGGCCTCTGCTTCTACTGTGGTTCCCCGGACCACCAAGAACGTCACTGCCGCCTGAGACCGGGAAACAAGAACGCCCAGTAAAGGTTGAGAGGCTTTTACTGGGTACCATCTCTCCTTGCCCCTCTCCTCCCAAAGAGCTCCCAAAGAGAATTATTTTGCCTATAACCCTCGAGGGTCCCAATGTCCGGGTAGCGGTGGCAGCATTCATTGACTCTGGGTCTGGTGGCAACTTCCTGGATCACGACTATGCCTGCAACAACCAATTTCCGTTAGTCAAGAAGAAGTCACCCATCGGCCTTGTGGCCATTGACAGCCGACCTCTCCAACCAGCGTTCATTATATGGGAATATGTTCCCCTCACACTCACCACCGCGGACGGTCACACTGAGGTCATCATCTTCGATGTCTTCCACTCACCTACAGTCCAGGTCATTTTGGGATAGCTGTGGCTCCAGCTTCACAACCCGCGTGTCGATTGGACGGACGAATTGCCGATCCAGTGGGGTCCTACCATAAAGGAGACTCATACCCCCCATTACCGTGCTCGCTGGCCTCGACACTTCGTTACCACCTCTCTCCCCCGTTCCTGAAGTATACCGTGATTTTTTGGATGTCTTCAACAAGACCCAGGCTGAGGTCTTACCGCCTCATCGTTCGTATGACTGCCCCATAGAATTCATTCCTGGAGCCACACTACCTAAGTCTAAATCATATCCCCTCTCCGTGCCCGAGACCGAGGCTATGACGACTTACATCCAGGAGAATCTCAAGAGAGGTTTTATTCGGAACTCCACTTCCCCGGCCGGAGCAGGGTTCTTCTTCATGAAGAAGAAGGATGGCTCCTTAAGACCCTGTATCTACTTTTGTGGGCTTAACAAGATCAGTTAAAAAACGGTACCCCCTTCCTCTAATTTCGGAACTCTTTGACCGGCTCCAAGGAGCCTCTGTATTTTCCAAACTTGACCTGAGAGGAGCTTACAATCTAATCCGAATACGCGAGGGTGACGAGTGGAAGACTGCATTCAACACACGCACGGGCCATTATGAATATCTAGTGATGCCGTTCGGCCTCTGCAATTCCCCAGCTGTCTTCCAAGAATTTATGAATAACATCTTCCGGGACATTTTGGGTAATTTCGTCATAGTATACCTAGACGACATCCTCATTTTCTCCAAAAACCTTAAGGAGCCCATTCATCACATCAGGGTGGTCCTCGCTTGGCTTCGCGCAAATAGCCTCTACGCGAAGATGGAGAAATGTCTCTTCCACCGATCATCCACAGCCTTCCTAGGCTATATAATTTCCGACAAAGGCTTCACCATGGATCCTGAGAAATTGAAGGTTGTTCTAGATTGACCGTTACCGAACTCCCTAAATGCCGTCCAGCGTTTCCTTGGGTTCTCAAACTACTATCGGAAATTCATCCGTAATTTTTCGACTATTGCTCTACCCATTACCGCTCTTACCAAGAAGGGGGCTGACCCATCAGCATGGTCCCCTGATTCCATCAAAGCCTTCGAGTTTCTCAAAAGAGCCTTCGTCTCTGCCCCCATCCTTCGTCACCCGGACACATCTCTTCCCTTCACCCTTGAAGTTGACGCTTCCGATGTCGGAGCCAGGGCAGTAGTCTCGCAAAGGTCCTCACCTCAAGAAAAACTCCATCCTTGTGGGTTCTGTTCAAGGATATTCTCTTCGGCCGAGAGAAATTATGATTTCGGGAACCGAGAACTCTTGGCAATCAAGTTAGCCTTGCAAGAATGGAGACACCTCCTCGAGGGTACCAAATGGCCAGTGGCAATTCTCACCGATCACAAAAACTTATTGTACATTGAGGGGGCTCGTCGTCTGGGATCCCGTAAAGCACGTTGGGCACTTTTTTTTCCTCTATTCAATTACACGATTTCGTATATTCCGGGTACCAAGAATATCAAGGCCGACGCACTTTCTCGCCAGTTCTCTACTGAGGAAGGATCTAATGAATCTTCGGAGACCATTCTGCCTGCAAAATACATAATTTCTGCCAATATTTTCGATATCCTGGATGAGATCACCAAAGCCCAGGCTCATATCCCTAGGAGATTAAAGGTGCCAGAAGGACGTCTGTACGCTGCTCCACATTTTCGCCACAAGATCCTGGAGTGGGGGCATTCTTCCAGATCAGCGGGCCTTCCAGGCTTCAAAAGGACAGTGGATTTAATCAAACGGACCTTTTGGTGGCCTACTATGAGCAAAGACATTTTTGATTTCACGAGAGCTTGTCCGGTGTGCGCTCAGAGCAAGTCTGCCCGACACAAACCATCTGGGCTTCTCCTGCCCCTTCCTATCCCTGAATGGCCTTGGAAACATATATCCATGGACTTTATTGTGAAACTCCCATCTTCTAAAGGGATGAATACGATCCTTGTAGTAGTGGACAGATTTTCCAAGCACACGCACTTTGTACCCCTCAAGGGTCTTCCCAATTCGGCTACCTTGGCCGACATATTTTCTAAAGAGATTTTCAGGCTACACGGCGTTCCACTCACCATTGCCTCGGACAGGGGCAAACAATTCATTTCTAAGTTTTGGCGAGCTTTCTCTCAGAGACTTGGCATATCCCTCCTCTTCTCCTCGGGTTATCACCCACAGACCAACGGCCAGATGGAGAGAATGAACCAGACCTTGGAGCAGTATCTTAGATGTTTCGTGTCGGAATCTCAAGACAACTGGGTAGATCTTTTACCCTGGACGGAGTTCGCGATTAATTCGCCAAAGAATGAATCCACGCAAGAGTCGCCTTTCTTCATTAATTATGGGTTCCACCCTAGCAGTCTTCCTCTCTCTTCCTTTCCATCTGGTGTACCAGCAGCAGATATCCAAGTTTCTAATTTACAAGTCTCCTGTAAAAGGATCCAAAAAGCCTTGCAAGGGGCCGTCCAAAAACAAAAGGCCCAAGCAGATCGTGACGTCAGGTGGCACCGGAGTATAAACCTGGAGACAGAGTCTGGCTTTCCTCTAAAAATATCAAGCTTCAAACTCCTTCTCAGAAGCTGGCGCCCAGATTCTTGGGTCCCTTCAAGGTCCTCTAACGAATCAACCCGGTAGCATATCGGCTTTCGCTACCTTCCACCATGAGGATACCCTCAGTGTTCCTCGTTTCCCTCCTGAAACCCTTCTTCCAGAATGTACATTTTCCGGATCGTCCTCATAGACCCAACCCCATTGTGATACAGGGGCAACAAGAATTTGAAGTCCAGTCCATTCTCGATTCACGACTTTCCAGGGGCAAACTTCAATTCCTCGTTCATTGGAATATGGTCCGGAGGAAAGTTCTTGGGTACTTTGTCATCACATGCACGCCCCAACTCTACTTAAACAATTTCGTCTGAAATTTCCTCACAAACCTTGGGAGGATCGTCCGGAGTCCGATCCTCAAGGGGGGGTACTGTAAGGGATCGGGGGACACTTGCCTTACAGCGGGTCCCCGTCACCCTGGCTTCAGTACTGCCGTTTGTCCCAGTCACCCTCCCTGTCAGCTCCTTACCTGCTCCGGTCGGACGCCACGCCGCTCCTCCGCGGCACACGCTGCCTCCGCCCACACGCTGCAGGGGCGCGCGCGCGGGAGTGTTACAGGGCGTGTGCGCACCCGTCCTCTTCTACACTCTCCTGCAGCCTTGGCTCCACCTCCCAGCAGCTGGAGGCTATTCCCACTAGGGAACACCACACCATGCATCCTAACCTATCCCTGGGACCGCTCAGTCAAGCCCCCGCTCTGCCTCTTGCTCCCATTGGTTCCCCGGCATTTATAGTTCCTGTCTGCCCTCTCCTTCCTCTGCATAGTTTTCCTGTGGCTCTTGTTGTACGGAGGTCTATGCCTTGCTCTCTTTTGTATTGCAGCTCTCGCTTCAGCCCCTGCCCTCATTTGATACCCTTGGATTTGATCTCGGCTCTCGTTAGACTTCGTGTACCTCGCTACTCCCTGGACTCGGCTTTGGACCTCACTACGCTGCTCTCTCCTGCCCCTGACCTTCGGCTTTCGGATCTTTACCCTCGGACCTCTAGCACCCCGGACGCGGCAAGTATCAGGCTAACCCTTTCTCACCAAGCCCGGCAACGCATCAGACCACACTCCGGGCACGCCCTCACTGCTGTGGGTGCGTGTTATACCCTTATCCACCTCAGTATTGAGGACAGGCCAGGTCTGCGGGCAGTCAAGCGTTACAGTATGTTGAAGTCCAGTAAGCTGCCTTGAAAAGTCAGACTGGCTGTCTGGCAACCAGTTTAGATCACTGTAGAAAACAGACCTTTCTGGCGCTTGGATAGCAGAGTTAAATAAATTCCTTTGAAGCTTGTCTTGATTCTTTTATCCCAATTCTGGATCTTTATACCTCAGGAAAATAGGAGTGAAGAGAGACACAGAACATGCCACATAGTGTATTATCATTGAGATATGAGAATAACTAATAGTCAGGGACAATGACAGAGATAGCTGAATATTATAAAATGTAATAGATATCTCTATGAGATAAAAAATGAATATACAATAACTGTATCAAACAGTCTAACCTTGACATACACTGATACACTTGCGCATTGAGTCATATGAATATGTGCATAAATGCATATATCAATGCACTGATTCTTCAGTCCTCCTCAGGACATGTGGGGTATACTTCAGTATAAATAATAATAATAAAGGTATTATGCCCGGATGGGTGCCCCTGAGCCATATTGGGGAATTGTGGAATGTCAGCTCTGCAACCCAGTCATGACAGAAGCACTATGAATGTGATGAAAATGTATGTGTCTTACTATTCCAGGAGTGTCCAGCAACAGAGATTTCCCTCCTTCAGCACAGACCAGAATAGTAAGACCGGGCAGGGGAAGGTATCATATTTAAGGGGCCCGGTATATGCCCAAGGTTCAGTGTATCTCCCACCAGGTATAAGGTGGCAAGAGAAATTTATTTTCTAAGTTTAAAGTGTATAAATGTAGCAGTGTTTCATGCGAACGCAGAAAAGAAAAATGGTTTTAAAGTCTGGCGCTTGGCAGCATTGAAAGCGGCTTTGTGCTAACTTTGGCTAGGAACCTGCGAGAGCGCTGAGATTTGCTGTGAGCGCCGGTCGGGTAAAACCATGAAAATTCATATAGCGTAATTTTTAGAAAGTTATAGAAAAATTGGTGAATGAAAGTCCCTCTATTTTAATTGTCCCAACATATTAGGCATATAGGGATTTTCATTTGAAACGCCAGAGACAGAGGAAACACATAATTTGCAGTCACTGTCATTAGAAATGCATGGCAGGAAATCCCTGCGAGTGAGTGGAGCATATTCAGATCCTGAGTTCTAAAGCATCCCGTTGGCTCAATGCTACGATGTCTAGGAAAGTCCGGAGTTGAAAGGCTCAAGCCGACTAAGGTGTGAAATGGGGAGGTGTAACCCAAGTACCCCCATCTTAGTGTAAAGTCCGGGCAAGTAAGCAAATGGTGACTTGCCCAGACTGTGTCGCCAGGTAAGGAGGTTGGGTCTCATATGCTAAGCGGCAAAGGTGCGAGGTTCGCGCATGCCCTTAGCAGAATGAGAATCCCCCTCTGCCAGGTTTACTAAGTATTGGCAACTCCAGGATAGGTGGGGGAAATTATTCCCACGGAGGGATTGGCTGCACATGTTAGGTATAGGAGTTTTAACACTATAAGAATCCGTGCAGCCCATCGTTTCTTCAGTTCCAGCTAAGTTCTACATTTCTATAACATCGTAACCAAGATTCGTAACAAGGATAAAGATTTCGTAAGAACTGATGTTCCAAGGTCCAATACTACAGCGGCAGAACGAACGAAGCAGCTCCGTCTTCCAGATCAGCGGGACATCCAGGCTTCAAAAGGACAGTGGATTTAATCAAACGGACCTTTTGGTGGCCTACTATGAGCAAAGACATTTTTGATTTCACGAGAGCTTGTCCGGTGTGCGCTCAGAGCAAGTCTGCCCGACTCAAACCATCTGGGCTTCTCCTGCCCCTTCCTATCCCTGAATGGCCTTGGAAACATATATCCATGGACTTTATTGTGAAACTCCCACCTTCTAAAGGGATGAATACGATCCTTGTAGTAGTGGACAGATTTTCCAAGCACACGCACTTTGTACCCCTCAAGGGTCTTCCCAATTCGGCTACCTTGGCCGACATATTTTCTAAAGAGATTTTCAGGCTACACGGCGTTCCACTCACCATTGCCTCGGATAGGGGCAAACAATTCATTTCTAAGTTTTGGCGAGCTTTCTCTCAGAGACTTGGCATATCCCTCCTCTTCTCCTCGGGTTATCACCCACAGACCAACGGCCAGATGGAGAGAATGAACCAGACCTTGGAGCAGTATCTTAGATGTTTCGTGTCGGAATCTCAAGACAACTGGGTAGATCTTTTACCCTGGACGGAGTTCGCGATTAATTCGCCAAAGAATGAATCCACGCAAGAGTCACCTTTCTTCATTAATTATGGGTTCCACCCTAGCAGTCTTCCTCTCTCTTCCTTTCCATCTGGTGTACCGGCAGCAGATATCCAAGTTTCTAATTTACAAGTCTCCTGTAAAAGGATCCAAAAAGCCTTGCAAGGGGCCGTCCAAAAACAAAAGGCCCAAGCAGATCGGTGACGTCAGGTGGCACCGGAGTATAAACCTGGAGACAGAGTCTGGCTTTCCTCTAAAAATATCAAGCTTCAAACTCCTTCTCAGAAGCTGGCGCCCAGATTCTTGGGTCCCTTCAAGGTCCTCGAACGAATCAACCCGGTAGCATATCGGCTTTCGCTACCTTCCACCATGAGGATACCCTCAGTGTTCCTCGTTTCCCTCCTGAAACCCTTCTTCCAGAATGTACATTTTCCGGATCGTCCTCATAGACCCAACCCCATTGTGATACAGGGGCAACAAGAATTTGAAGTCCAGTCCATTCTCGATTCACGACTTTCCAGGGGCAAACTTCAATTCCTCGTTCATTGGAATATGGTCCGGAGGAAAGTTCTTGGGTACTTTGTCATCACATGCACGCCCCAACTCTACTTAAACAATTTCGTCGGAAATTTCCTCACAAACCTTGGGAGGATCGTCCGGAGTCCGATCCTCAAGGGGGGGTACTGTAAGGGATCGGGGGACACTTGCCTTACAGCGGGTCCCCGTCACCCCGGCTTCAGTACTGCCATTTGTCCCAGGCACCCTCCCTGTCAGCTCCTTACCCGCTCCGGTCGGACGCCACGCCGCTCCTCCGCGGCACACGCTGCCTCCGCCCACACGCTGCAGGGGCGCGCGCGCGGGAGTGTTACAGGGCGTGTGCGCACCCGTCCTCTTCTACACTCTCCTGCAGCCTTGGCTCCACCTCCCAGCAGCTGGAGGCTATTCCCACTAGGGAACACCACACCATGCATCCTAACCTATCCCTGGGACCGCTCAGTCAAGCCCCCGCTCTGCCTCTTGCTCCCATTGGTTCCCCGGCATTTATAGTTCCTGTCTGCCCTCTCCTTCCTCTGCATAGTTTTCCTGTGGCTCTTGTTGTACGGAGGTCTATGCCTTGCTCTCTTTTGTATTGCAGCTCTCGCTTCAGCCCCTGCCCTCATTTGATACCCTTGGATTTGATCTCGGCTCTCGTTAGACTTCGTGTACCTCGCTACTCCCTGGACTCGGCTTTGGACCTCACTACGCTGCTCTCTCCTGCCCCTGACCTTCGGCTTTCGGATCTTTACCCTCGGACCTCTAGCACCCCGGACGCGGCAAGTATCAGGCTAACCCTTTCTCACCAAGCCCGGCAACGCATCAGACCACACTCCGGGCACGCCCTCACTGCTGTGGGTGCGTGTTATACCCTTATCCACCTCAGTATTGGGGACAGGCCAGGTCTGCGGGCAGTCAAGCGTTACAGTATGTTGAAGTCCAGTAAGCTGCCTTGAAAAGTCAGACTGGCTGTCTGGCAACCAGTTTAGATCACTGTAGAAAACACCTTTCTGGCGCTTGGATAGCAGAGTTAAATAAATTCCTTTGAAGCTTGTCTTGATTCTTTTATCCCAATTCTGGATCTTTATACCTCAGGAAAATAGGAGTGAAGAGAGACACAGAACATGCCACATAGTGTATTATCATTGAGCTATGAGAATAACTAATAGTCAGGGACAATGACAGAGATAGCTGAATATTATAAAATGTAATAGATATCTCTATGAGATAAAAAATGAATATACAATAACTGTATCAAACAGTCTAACCTTGACATACTGCTGCGGCACAGTTTATTCGAGCATTTGCCCGTTCTGTGCCGCAGCAGTAGCCTGGCGCGCGCCCGAGTGTGACGGGCGCGCGCCGAAGCAGCGGAAGAGCGCCCTCCGATCGGGGCGCTCTCCCTACCGCTGCCGGGTCCGCCGGGTCCCCCGGAACCCCCTGCCGGTGTCCCGCGATCGCGGGACACCAGGGCTCCCTCGGGGAGCCCCTGGACACGCGTGCAGGGGGCGCACGCTCCCGATGACGCGTGACCGCGCGTCTATGACGCGCGGCACGCCGAGGGGCGGCCACTAGCAAGCCGGGAGATTTCCCGGCTTGCGGTACCGACCACACTTCAATAAAGTGTGTCGGTAGTGTACACTGATACACTTGCGCATTGAGTCATATGAATATGTGCATAAATGCATATATCAATGCACTGATACTTCAGTCCTCCTCAGGACATGTGGGGTATACTTCAGTATAAATAATAATAATAAAGGTATTATGCCCGGATGGGTGCCCCTGAGCCATATTGGGGAATTGTGGAATGTCAGCTCTGCAACCCAGTCATGACAGAAGCACTATGAATGTGATGAAAATGTATGTGTCTTACTATTCCAGGAGTGTCCAGCAACAGAGATTTCCCTCCTTCAGCACAGACCAGAATAGTAAGACCGGGCAGGGGAAGGTATCATATTTAAGGGGCCCGGTATATGCCCAAGGTTCAGTGTATCTCCCACCAGGTATAAGGTGGCAAGAGAAATTTATTTTCTAAGTTTAAAGTGTATAAATGTAGCAGTGTTTCATGCGAACGCAGAAAAGAAAAATGGGTTTAAAGTCTGGCGCTTGGCAGCATTGAAAGCGGCTTTGTGCTAACTTTGGCTAGGAACCTGCGAGAGCGCTGAGATTTGCTGTGAGCGCCGGTCGGGTAAAACCATGAAAATTCATATAGCGTAATTTTTAGAAAGTTATAGAAAAATTGGTGAATGAAATTCCCTCTATTTTAATTGTCCCAACATATTAGGCATATAGGGATTTTCATTTGAAACGCCAGAGACAGAGGAAACACATAATTTGCAGTTACTGTCATTAGAAATGCATGGCAGGAAATCCCTGCGAGTGAGTGGAGCATATTCAGATCCTGAGTTCTAAAGCATCCCGTTGGCTCAATGCTACGATGTCTAGGAAAGTCCGGAGTTGAAAGGCTCAAGCCGACTAAGGTGTGAAATGGGGAGGTGTAACCCAAGTACCCCCATCTTAGTGTAAAGTCCGGGCAAGTAAGCAAATGGTGACTTGCCCAGACTGTGTCGCCAGGTAAGGAGGTTGGGTCTCATATGCTAAGCGGCAAAGGTGCGAGGTTCGCGCATGCCCTTAGCAGAATGAGAATCCCCCTCTGCCAGGTTTACTAAGTATTGGCAACTCCAGGATAGGTGGGGGAAATTATTCCCACGGAGGGATTGGCTGCACATGTTATGTATAGGAGTTTTAACACTATAAGAATCCGTGCAGCCCATCGTTTCTTCAGTTCCAGCTAAGTTCTACATTTCTATAACATCGTAACCAAGATTCGTAACAAGGATAAAGATTTCGTAAGAACTGATGTTCCAAGGTCCAATACTACAGCGGCAGAACGAACGAAGCAGCTCCGGCGGAGTAAAAGTGGTTGCAAGCGGCGCCACTGACCAAGGACTGTTTCCAGCTCTGTTTGCGAGCAATCCCTGCTCCTGGGAAATTGCTCCTAGAGACATTTGTTTCCAAGATTTCGTTTTGGGAAGAAGTTTTTTTGTTTGCACCCGTCCCAGTAAGTTTATTTTGAGCGTAATTGTATAACATAGTGTGTATGTCATTTGTGTAAATAAATTACAATTTATTTTATCTCTTCGCTTTGCTCAATCAAAGGATCCGGGTATAAATGTGTTAAAAGTGCTGGTCTCCAGTGACAGCGCGCTAAAAAATCTTTTTCCGTGGTAGGTGCGCTGTGGGTTGGGGGGGGGGGGGGCCTGCTCCTTTCATTTGTCCTGGGCCCCATGATTTTTGTTGGCGGCCCTTGATAAAGCAATCAAGAGTACTCTTCTCTGGTTAATAGAAAGGAATTCTTTTGAGGCCATATACTTATACCTTAGAAACGCTGTCACACTAATCATTCTTACTACTACTGTAGCGTTCTGTCTGCACATGCTCCACATACCTCCCTTCTTCTGTAACTGTATTTCCTTTGTTTTGTGTAATTTGTTGCTGGGCCTAGCGGTGTGGGATGCATGGTGTAAGTCTCACTGTCCTGTCTTGTGTCACGAGTTCCAAGGTTGTCTTTTTCATGTTGCCTTGTCTCTTGGAGACATTAACAAATTCCTTGCTGGATCCCAATGGCCAAGTCTTAAACAGCCTCTCTTGTTACCCAGATTCCACTGAGGGTAAAGTCCAGGGGTGTTTCAGGTCCAACAACAACATATATGATGACTATTATAGGATCTCTCTCGTAAATATAAAATTGCAACCTTGTGGAATATTTATTTAAACCAATACTTGGTAGATGGGCTCTGAAAGATAATGTGGGTTTTAGTCTAGCAACAAAATTTCAGATATAATTGCAGCTCGGAACTTTAGAGAACGTTTAGCAAAACCAGAATTACTGCTATGTGCTATCAGTTGAGCACATGGGTTGTACAAATAAATTCGGCTAATTTCATGATGCTATACCAGTGCATGTAGTAGAATATGGATTTTCCTTAGCAGAGTGTCGATTAAAACAAGAAACCTCTGAACAAAATTAAAAAAAAAAAGCAGATACAAACCGGTGCCTTAAAATATGAAGTTCAATAAATGTCCAAATGTACTGTAAGCTGTTAGACTCCTCGTACGGTAATCAAATCCTGTACACCTGGATCGACTTGATGGCTCTGTAGATAAAGTCCCGTGATATGTGGAGTTAAACACAAAGAAAAATCATAGTGTACACTGCTGATTATAACTCAAACAAACATAAAATTCAAACATACAACAGTAAATAACAATTTCCTGAAACCAGGGTCACGAATGATGTATGATTAGTTCCAGTAAGCTTAACTCATGTCTTCCCTCTTCCAAGGCACAAACAAGTCCTTTTCTCTTTCTTAGTTTTATTGAGAGAAAATCCAGGGAGAAAGGTACTTGTAGATGTAATGTAGGTAGAGAGTACTTCTCTATCTGAAGTGCAGTGTATCAAGGATGAGACAGTGTAAAACAGAAAGGCCTTGCTGGGGCAATAGCAGGCAGTTACTCACTCAGAGCCCAGGGTGAAAAGGAAGTGAGGAGCAAGGGTCACACTAGATGGGAAGTGAGACTATACTAACTGTCAGCAAGGACAGGGGGATAGGAATAGCCCACTCTCAGCTAGGAGAATATGAGCTGCAGGCAACCAACACAGGCTGTGTAAACAACATGTAGCAATAATGTTGCCTTTTCACATGCAGCAAGCTGCTGGTATAGGGAAAATAACAGACAGCCAAACTAGGGAGAAAAGAATCCCAAACTGTAAAGGGGAACAGAGGAATATGGAATCTGGTTCCAGGACAAACAAACATTAAACTTAGACAACACTCAACATATAATCAAAAACAAACAGGGCTGTAAAACCAGTTATACTAATTTATTAACATTAAATCTAAAATGGACACTACTGTTCCATAAAAAAGAGAGTGCCTGATGAGGATGATCTGGTGGTTAAAACCAGAATCCCTTTTTTTCTCTGAACAAACTGCTATTACCATTAATATTTACATTTTGAAATGTAGCAATGCCATGTGGTGCACTTTATAAAAGTTAAGAGGTGGAAGTATAGTTCGCTGCAACCCGGGAAGAAACCGATGATGGCGAAAGGTGTTGGATCTGCAGTGCTATGTATTGTTGGCGTGTGATCCATATCTGTTTTTTGCTTTTTGTCCTTTGATTTTGCTGTTATTATTTTAAATATACCGTATGGGCATTTCATTCAGCACACTGATTATATTATTGTAGTTTTTATATGTTTTTGTGTACTGTATTTTTTCCATTATTTTGCGAGAATGATGTTTTTTTTACAAGTGCGAATTTTCGTGAATTTGTTCAATATAGTGTGGTTCCCCTAATTTAAAAAAGCCATGCGAAAGCGAGAAACCTGCCTTTCGCCACTAAGATTTGCTATAAAAAAAGTTAAAAGTTCCAGAACATAGAATATGGGTTTTGCTATGGAGTGGTGGGAGAGTCTCCATCTCTTCCCACTCCCCCTCTCTCTTGTCACCTCTTTCCATGCGGAAGTGCATGTTTTCGGGTGTTTTTTTTGTTATGAACAAAATGTTTGAACAAACTTTTGTGGGCATAAGAATAGAAGTTTGTGCAAAAATGTGTGGCCCGAACATGGACACTTTCGACTATCTCTATAAATATGCCATACAATATATCTGTTAAACAATATTTTGTTTTCACAGGAGTGTAAGGAATTATATGCACATTTTAGCCATCAGCTGTTAGACAGTCTGCAGAAATCCACACGGCTGTCACTGGATGCGCTAAAAAGAAGAATATTTGTCTCAAGGTAATGTAATAAAGAACTTCAGATATGAATGTATTAATTGTGATTATTATTCTTAATGTTAACAAATAACAAGGTTTAAAAGCTCTGGTCATTGGATATTTCTGCTCTAAATTACAGAAAAGAGAAAAAACAGACATGTAATAAAGAAATAGGAACAATAAATGATAAAACAGACAGTAATATACAGTAGGGAAAAGATGTGAGATACATATTCCATGGAAGAGATACTGTATACTGTATTCAGACGAATGATAGGCCTGCAATTAATTAGTCATCTATATTTACTATTTTTTACCCTTGCTTTTCTTTTTTGCTTATTGTATAAGCTCTGATAAGCTGATTCCTATTTTTCTTTCTTTTTTTAAAATCTATTTTTACCCCCCAACTTTTCATTTCATTTGCACTAAGGGTTACCATAGCAATCTGTTTGCTGTCTATATATAAATTACTTTGGCTATTTTTGATTATTGTGAAGGCTTTTTTAAAAATAAATAATTATGTATCCAGAGTGCAAGTACAGAATGTAAGGCTGCGGCTCACCCTGCACATATATTTGTAAAATATTTTTACGGTTTTTACACCATTCTACACAATAGGGTGTCTGTTTTTACCTCTTATTTTTCTTCTCTGCTACCTGATTTACTGCAGTATGTTTTTTTATTTCCCCCCAAAATAGCTTAAAAACAAAATTAACATACAGCTGCACTACTGCCAAAACTCTACCCACCCTCCTTTCTTTTCTGTACTCCCCTCCCCTAAAATACTAATAACTTTTGTGTGTGTAGCCAGGTTCCTCTTGGTTCCCCTTACCTGGCTGCCGGAAAAGGGGGAGGCTGCGCCTGGCACCGGAGGCGTGCGGACGCCCACCGATACAGGGAGCGCTGCGGGGGTGGGCCAGATTGTAGATCGGGTCGCCGGAGCTCTGCAGCGTTCTCGACCAGCGAGGGCCACATTTGCTGTTGCGCGCGCATGCGCAGTGTGAGGCTTGCGCATGCGCTATGAGAGTGGGTTGCGGCGGCCAATAGGGACAGGCTCCGCAGAGGGACTACATGTCCCAGCAGCCCCAGGGGCTGCTAGACACGTGAGCGCAGCAGACAATATGGCTTCCAGGAGCACGGAGGAGTAGGAGAGATACATTTTGCACGCTCTGCACATTAGGCCAGTCGGAGCAGGGTAGGCAAAGATGGAGGTAGTGTCCAGAGGGCAGTGCTCCTCTGGACTAGGCTTAGATTGCACCCGCAGGCCCCAGATAGGCCCGACCATCCTCAGCTTGTGGCTGCTGCAGGGAAGGCCCATAGTTAAGGACACTTCCCCTGGTAGCTACCTATAGTGAGGGTACAGTACACTGGTGATGGACGCCACGCTGTGCACCAGGCATGTGGTCTTGGACCAGACTACCATCACAGTTGAGAGACTCTTAAAGGTGAGACACTCCAGCGGGAGTTCACCCAAGACATAGGTGGACGTCTTCGTTGGACCAGATGGATCCTTGTGTCATTCGGCGGTACCTGTGTACTGGAGTACCCGGGAAGGTATCATCATCTACGTGCACCAATGGCCATACACACATTCTAAGGGTAATGCTACCACACACATCTATGGTGGGTTTGACCCTGTGAACATCGGGTGGTTAGGTGCTATGGGCACTTTAGTACTTTGG
Organism: Ascaphus truei; assembly: GCF_040206685.1. Taxonomy (NCBI): domain Eukaryota; kingdom Metazoa; phylum Chordata; class Amphibia; order Anura; family Ascaphidae; genus Ascaphus; species Ascaphus truei. The sequence continues at coordinate 411,866,727 of NC_134486.1, read as the reverse complement.
GGGGGTCACAACAGGGTGGTGTTATTGTGTTTGGAGTACAGTTGTGCAGATAACATATATATATATATATATATTTATATATATATATATATATATGTTATCAGTGTTATACCACTGTATACATATATATATATATATATATACATATATATATATATATATACATATATATATATATATATATATATATATATATATATATATATGTTATCAGTGTTATACCAGTGTATTGTATTATATTGTATGTCTTGTATTGTCTGTCTTTATTTATATAGTGCCATTAATGTACATACTGTAGCGCTTCACAGTAGTAATACACATGGTAATCATATAAATAACAAATAATATAAATAACAGGTCATGGGAATAAGTGCTTCAGACATAAAAGTAACATTAGGGAAGAGGAGTCCCTGCTATGAGGAGTTTACAATCTAGTGTGTGTATATTTTTTCTATACTGTGTGTTCCTGGGAAGGGGTTATCCAACTGCGCTTGGATTCCTTCCAGGTGGAGGCACTGTCATTATATTGGTCATAATCACCGCAGGCTCCCTGCAGCAGAGGATAACTGTAGGCCTCCTTTGAGCCACTCAGGTAACACACCGCACATAGTTTCCCTAGACACGGGGGAAAGGGGCCTACATTTGGAAGCGCTGCTGAGATTTGGACCTGGGGTCCCCAATCTAAACTTTAAAAGCTGTCAGATCAAATTAGGGAACATGTCCCTACAGTCCCGCCAGAGTGTCCACGAGTGGGCCCTACGGCGCCACGCATCTTCCCGTCACGTGGTCACCATTAGTCAAGTTCCAGTATCCCTGCCCTTGCCTAACTTGCAAACCACACTGAGGCAGATACCGGGGTTCACTAAAGCCTGCATTGTAGACGTAAAATGGGATTCAGACATCCAGTGGCGTACACTCCTGGTCGACTGCCACTGTGATATCCCAGTGGACTATGTCCCCTAGTTTCTACAGCTCCCCGAAGCCCCACCGGATGGGAGTCCCTTTATATACCCCAAACTGAGCGCCAGAATGGAGGCCCCTAGTGCCACCCCGAGCGTGAGGGAGTATCGGGCGTGTACGTCTGTCTTCCCCCCCAGGGAGCCCTAGCCGGAGCCAAGTTGGCAGCCGACGGTCAGGTCGGAGCCACCACAGTGCCCACAGTTCAGGCGAAGCTCAGTTATTCGTGGAAGCTCTGCTGCAACTGACTGATAAAATAAGTCAGCTGGCCCCGTTTCAACCCTACCGCAAGTTGAAAGCCTTTTCTGGGGTGCGGCACACACCATTGGGAGAAGAGGTGTTTGAGGAATGGCACGGCAGGAATGGTGCAAGTACTGCCAGAGTGGACGTGCACGGACGCTGTCAAGAGACAGAGAATTGTGGAGAGCCTGCGGCCTCCTGCCGCCAACATGGTAAGATTTTACCGTGAGTGTCACCCGGAGGCCGACGACCAAGCCCTAATCCGGGCTCTAACCAAAGATTAAGGTGTCCCAGACGATGCCATCTCTAATGGCCCGGTTCCATGCCCTTACCCAAACCGAGGGAGAAGTGACAGGATTCCTTGGACGGATTCACTTGGCCGTTTCGACTCTGGAAAATAAAAAGATTGTCCGAGCTTCCGAGACAGATGACTTCTGAAACAAACAACTCCTGCGGGGAGCATTGCCTATGCACTCAGTCGCCATTCGGATCAGCTGCAACCTATCTACGGAACATCTGCTTAGTTTTGAAGACTTAATGGACAAAGTGCAAGCTCATGAGGTTATCTTGCACACCCATATTCCCAAGGCGTCCCAGGGGTCTTCCAAAGGAGAGAGTCATGCGACTCCCTCAAAGGAGTCCCGCAAGGAAGAGTCTAAGGGGGCTGTGACCCCGAAGCCCAAGGAGGCAGAAAGTGCCCAGGACAATTCCCCTTGGAAGGCACCTGCCTCCGCATCCAGGATGCCCCGAAGAGTAGCTCCCACTTCCGGTGCCGGTGCAAACCAAAATAACTGCTACTTCAACTGTGGCCAGGAGGGTCACTACTCCAGAGACTGCCTGAAGCCCAAGATATCCACTTCTAGGGTCATGACCCTCACGGTGCAGCCGACCGAAACACCCCCCCCCCCCATGGAGATCGCTCAAGCACCCTTCCCTGTTGAAGCACCTCAACTGGATGCTTACAGCCGAGTGGGACCGGCAGCAATTATACGAGTTCTTGTGGAAGGTAAATACGCGTCAGCCTTGCTGGATACCGGGTCCCAAGTGAATATCATCTACCGGTCGTTTACGACCAACATCTGAAGCATCTGCCCATGCAGTCAGGAGAGAAGCTGAAGCTGTGGGGACTTAGCAATGACAGCTATCCCATTGACGGTGTTGTACCTGTATGGTTGAGCATACTTCAAATATTCACTAACAATTCAATATTCCAGGAACACCCCAGCTATCCAATCATATTGAGGACCAATGCCGATATGGTACAGGCATTGATCCTGACTTAACTACAAGAGGCAGGCGAAACACCCCTATCCTCTCTACGGATCCATCCGGTACTAAAGGAAGAATGCTGTAGGGTCTCAGCCCAAGAGCGATATGGCGACCTATTCAATAATGAAGCGAGGCTGACCGAGATTCCACTAGGGGTAGTGAAGTAAATAGACTCGGTATGCTAATATCCGGGCCGCGACGAGGCCGACTAGTACTTCTCCCTAGAGAGCATGCCAAAGGAAGACGCCCTTAGAGGGTACAAAATAGTACCAGAGTTGAGTGGAAATTCTCGATTCCTGGGAGGATCAAAGTGATCATCCGGAACATCTCTCCTTACGCTATGCCATTCGACCAAGGTCAAAGACTGGGTCGGATATACCCAATTACAACCGTAGAAATCCTGGCTCATGTGAACGACGCCACCGTGCAAGGCGAGCCAATCGGGTTGCCGTTTGACTTCGGGGAATCGACACTGTCGGCAAACTGGAAGAAACCGCTAAGTGCCAAATTGGAGGGGCGCCGGGAGGTGTTCTCCACAAGCAAGATGGATGTGGGCTGCAGCAAGAATGCCCAGCACAGGATCCCGCTGAATGATACCACGCCCTTCTGGGAGCGTTCCAAATGCATCACTTCCAGTGATGTGGAGGACGTTAGGGATGTCCTCAAGGAAATGGAGACAGCGGGCATCATTACCTAATCCCGTAGCTCCTATGCTTCCCCGATTGTGTTGGTGTGCAAGAAGAATGGGTCAGTCTGCCTGTGCGTAGACTACCGGACCCTGAACAGTCATACAATCCCGGATCAGTACACTCTGCCACGGATAGGAGTGATCCTCAACGCGCTATAAGGAAGCCAGTGGTTCAGCGTGCTGAACCTGAGATCTGGGTACTACCAGGTACCTATGAGTTCCAAAGACCAGGAGAAAACAGCATTTGTCTTTCCCCTCGGGTTCTACCAGTTCACCCGCATGCCCCAAGGTATTTGCAGTGCCCCCGCGACCTTCTAGAGGCTGATGGAGAAGACCATTGGGGATATGAATCCCTGTGAGTGTCAAGTTTACTTTAATGACATCATTGTGTTCGGAAGAACTCTCGAAGAGCACGAGGAACACCTCTTGAAGGTTTTAGATAGACTGGGCAAGGAAGGCCTGAAGTTGTCCCAGGACAAATGCCGATTCTGCCATACGTCAGACACCTATGCGGGCCACATAGTGTCCGCCGACGGAGTGGGTACCGATCCGTTAAAGTCGAAGCCATGGTTAATTGGTCCAGACCAGAAAATGTGATGGAACTACGGTCATTCCTGGGATTATGCGGATACTACCACCGCTTCGTGGAAGGCTACTCTAGAAAAGCTACGGTCCTCAACAATCTCTTGAAGAGCTACCCAGAGGAACCTCGGCAGAAGGTGACGTCCACGTGGCTACCCTTCCGGAGAATAGTGGACTTCCACCTGCGAAAAGGCGTTCACCGGCCTCAAGAAAAGCCTCACAGAAGCACCCATTTTGGTTCCGCGAACCCCGTGCACCTGTACATTCTACACGTTGACGCAAGTTTCATTGGGTTAGGAGCTGTACTCCATCAAAAATACCCTGCTGCCTCATCCCAGTAGCGTATGTGAGCCGAAGCTTGACACCATCGGAGCAAAACTACCCCATCCGCAAGCTAGAGTTCCTCGCCCTCAAGTGGGCGATAGTTGACAAGCTGCACGACTATTTGTACGGAGTCTCGTTCGAGGTACGGACCGACAATAATCCCTTAACGTATTTCCTAACCGGCGGCCCTATCAAACTACCAATTTACCCTCAAGTATAAGCCAGGTCCCCTGAACATCTGAGCCGATGCTCTCCAGAAGACCTGGACTGAGTGTTACGCCCGACGACGACCCGTGGGCAGAAATCCCGGGACCTGGGATTCGGGCCATGTGCTCGATGGCCGCCATAGTGCAGGACAAGGTGGCCTTCTAGGAACTAAGAGTAGCCGACTCGTTGGGATGCCAATCCAAGGCGCTCCCCGCTGCCTACTGTCATCCAGAAGGCATGGCAATCACCCAAGACACCATCATAGGATGGAAGGAATTGGTACAGTACCAGATGCGCAACCCGGTGGCTGGAGCTATACGCAAGGCCACCCACCAGAGCGACCCTTCCTGAGCGAAGCGTGCCCCTACCGATACCTTCGCTATCATAATGAGGAAATGGGACAAGTTCCACATAGAGCGTGGCCTTCTCTAAAGGATTGTCCCCTACCACAATCACCCTGACAGGAAGCAGTTGCTTCTGCCCAGAAACATTCTGTATCATGTCTTACAGCCCCTGCACGACGACCACGGACACCTGTGGGTAGATAAGACATTTGGACTAGTGCGGGACCGATTCTTCTGGCCAAAAATGCGAGAGTCTGTAGAAAGCCATTGCCGGAAATGCCTGAGTTGTTTTCAGCGGAAGACTCTGCCCACACGTGCAGCCCCGATTGGTCACCTAAAAAGATCTGGCCCATGGATCTAGTGTGCATGGACTTCTTGTGCATATAACCCGACTCCCGAGGCATCGGCAACGTGCTAATGGTGACAGACCACTATACGCGGTACGCTTAAGTGTTCCCGACGAAAGATCAGAAAGCTCTCATAGTCGCCAAAGTACATTGGGATAAATATTTCATACACTACGGGCTGCCGAATCGGATGCAGTCCGACCAGGGAAGAGATTTTGAGTGTAAACTTATCAAGGAGCTTCTCAATCTGCTCCAAATTCAGAAGTCCAGGACCACTCCATATCACCCAGAGGGAGACGCTCAGCTGGAGAGATTCAATCGAACCCTGCTCGATATGCGGGGTACGCTAAAGGGCTGCCTGAAAAGCGAATGGAGCAAGCACGTGGAAGCGCTGGTGCATACATACAATTGCACCAGGCACAAATCCACGTGGTTCACCCCATACTTTATGATGTTCGGGTGAAAGGCACGACTGCCTGTGGATATCCGTCTTCGGGTATCTAGCGGTGGGGTACCCAACACGACGTACTGTATTACAAATATGTGAAGCGCCTGCAGGACAGCTTACACTGCGCCTATCAGTTGGCGGAAAAGGTCTCACCCATCTAAAGACCTGTAACAAGCGACGATATGACCACAAGGTCCGCTATCAGGATGTTCGGCCCAGAGACGCGGTTCACCTACGCAATCTAGGGATCCTAGATCACTAGGGGTATCTTTACTTCCGCGTTCTCCCACGGGAGAAGGATCCAAGGCGACGCGCTGTCCACACTGTTACTTCACTCCATAACTTTGGTCGATGCTACTATTTTAATATGTAAATACAGATTGTTGTACTGTCTTTTATGTTAATACACCATTTTTATACACAATTTTTTCTGTGTATCGTGATTCTTGACTTGGGAGCTATCTGGCTATAAGAAGGATCTCCGATCCGGGTTTATCCAAGGGTAGAGGTCCTCAGCATATCAACAAGTTATCAAACACTACGAGTGACCGGGAGAGGAGCGGGGTACACTCCTAAAGAAACCTTTGTTGGTCTACATACACTCCAGGCCATGTGAGTAGTGGCATTGATCTCATGTTCAAGCATATTTTCTCCACTTAAAGACTATAATATCTATACAATATTGCACTATATATGCATTTTTGGCTTTTACATGATTCTGCGCTCCCTAGTTTCGACAATCAACATCCTTTAAGGATCGAAGGAGGATCCCCATTGGTCGAGCAGCGTATCACTTTATATTTGTGTAAGGGTGTGTTAGGTACTTTATGTGTGCGCGCGGAGGGAGTGCGGCAGGTTCCGCGACGGCACGATAGTACAGGGTGCCGCCATGTTATTGCGCAATGTTGCAGAGGGCACTAACAAAGTGGAGAGGTCGCGCATGCACAATGGAAGCGCGCGAACGACAGGCCAATAAGGGAAAGGCTCTATTAATGGACTACAACTTCCAGGAGCTCTGGGTCAGTCACCTGACGCTAGGAGCCAATGAGAAAGCTGGGATTAGAAGGAAGAGGAAGTGGAGAGATAGACCACGCCAGAGAGGAGAGGAGGACAGAGCGGGAGGAGGCAGTGTGAGTGCAGGGGGTCAGTGACCCGCCTGCATAGGTCAGCTATTCCCCTCAGGCCCATAGGAGAATTCCCTGAGTCACCGTAGGCTGCGGTACTGCAGGGACGCCCGATAGCGGAAGGAATTGTCACTTTAGTTAGGGACAACGCACCGAGTTGTGGCCGGTCGCGCCATCTGGGATCAGACGGCGGGACACCGCGACATCGGGAGGTCAAGGAGCGGAGGCACGGACCCTTTGTGAAGAAGGAACGGTCACCGCCGTGACCGGAAGGTACATTGTAACTGAAAGTGCAACAACACCGGTCATCAGGCGCTGATCCCGCCTTAGGAATAACTCTGTAGTGACACTAGCAAGTGGCTAGCGGACTGAGCATACTACCTAATACTTTACAAGGACAACCTCTATAAGAGCGTGGCGGAGCCACTGTTATACCGGACAAATTCCCTAGAGGTGTGGCTGAGCCACTATAGTATAAGGACTCTAATGTTATAATATATATGCAAGTTATGTTTGATGTTATATAGAGAATAAGATAGGACTGCCTATGCATAGTAAAACTTGGTTGCACGCACTGTATGGTATGTTTCTTGCCCAGGGCAATCTTACATAACGGGGATCCTGGGCAAGTGGAGGCGCTGCGCTAGAACCGTTACCCCAGGCTCCCAGCTAGCGGAGGCTCAGATCTCCTGGAGCCGCAGGTTGTGTACAGTACCAGTAGTCCCTTAGGAAGGCGTCAGAAAAAGGGCTACATTTGTTTTTCACTTGATCAAATATCACACTCACAATTTGTTCACCGTGTGTATTAAATAATTGCAATAGATTCACTTTTGCACCATTCACTTTTGGCTAATAAGCACTAAAGAGTGCATCGGTTCTTTCATACCTACCCTTTCCTGATTATCAATTTGATGTGAGACTCCCAAATATATTATTTTTATGTTAACATATGACTGTTTTAATGTATCATTTTTACATTTTTTTCAGTACTTTTGGTCGCAAGGGTTTGTTTGCTCAACCGGCTAAATCAGATGACTATCTGTCATTTTTGAAATCTGAAGTACACCTCATTATACCTAATGTGGTAAGTTTGTTTGATAGCATAGTTGTGAAGATTTGTAAAATCTCTTCTAAGTGGTCTATAGATGGGTACACTATGCTGGGACAAGACAGTACAACCCAAGGTTTAAACCTCATAGTAGGACATAGGGATATGTTAATTTAGAGCTAAAAATAACAACATTAGATACTACAACACTGTGTGCACTCATTTCCAAAGGGAGGAGACCATGTCTTTTGTATATGTTGAAATCGTGTAGTTGTTAACTGACTGGCTCTGGGGATTTGTTGAAGATTCTTCCTGTCTTGTAGCTATTAACAGCTTTTATTGAGCAGGCAAAAAAACAAACACCTTCCTCTCTCATTTAACCTGTACAAGAGAGTTGCAGTGCTCTGCAACTGATTTCAACAATAGAGTTTATTTTTATGTACAGATGTAGCCTATTTAATTTTTCCCATAGCTGGAGAAAAATCCTGGAAGTGTTCAGGACATGTGAAGGGAGGTTGGTTACACTTTGAAAATGGTCCTTGAAAGTCTAGTGACAATTTATTCAAAATCAATTGAGGTCCAGGGGATTTTACCTGACTTGGGTAACCAGCCACAACGATAGGATGGATGTGTATCTGAGAACAATTTATCTACATTTCATGGATATACATTTACATATTGTCCTGGTAAGTCTGGGGACATATTTTTACACACAAAAAAGAAAGTATTTCTCCACAAGGCTGGAATCTTTTCACATTGGCTACAAGTAGGCTAAAGATCAGAGATTCAAAATGAATGGCAGTTTAATTGACCAATAATTGATCAGGTGTCCAGTTGCCCGGTCAGTAAGGTCAAGTATACTTTAAAATTGGTCTGGGCAAATCTGGGGACAATTCTTGTCTGGGGTCATGAGGTTTTTCCCCTTGTGTCCCTTAAGATGTCTTAAAGTAAGGGATTGCAATTATTAGGCCGCATCCATCGTGAGCGCGCGCGACCGTGCTTGTGGCGTCACGCGTGCCTGTAGCTGCAGTGATTTCTGGCCTAGTGGTAGACGAAACTGGAATGCGTGTCGGTGGGGTGTCAGAGGCATGGATGTGACGTCACGGAGCTGGTTCGAACGTTGGGTGAACCGCTCACGTGACCCAGCCATTGCATGACAGAAACAAATTTATTTGTCTCTTCATGGATCTCGAGCGCCGGCGCTTCTCGTCGCGCTTTCTATGGCCTGCCTCATAGAGGCATGGCATTTTGATTGCGCCGCCCACCCCGTTGTGTGCGCAGTCACGCGCAAGGTCACACTCACCATGCACGCGGCCTTAGTTTGCTTCTTTGGCGTTTAGGAGGTTGGTAGTTTAGTGTTGCGAATTGCAGGGATTGTTGGGTGTTAAATATTGTACATTAACCCCTTGGTAATGATAATGATCATGAAGTCATTGGTCATACTTTTATCACCACTGTGACCACATTAATAAATAATTATATTTTCATAATGAGTGCGTGCTTTTTAAACTTATTACCTATTCTAGTCCGGCCCTATCGTCATCTTAGTTATTTATTTTGCCTTTACGGTATAAACTGCCCTTTCTCCCCGTTTCACCTGTTTCCATGTAAACTGCCCTTTACATGGAAAAAACTGAAGTTGAGCCCTGTGATCCTGTTATTACCAACCTTCTAAGTTTATTAAATAACATGTTAATCAGTAGTTTTGTGAAAATGACATTTCCCATTTACTTTGTTTTGCTGGAGTCTCTAATTGATTTTTTCAGTAAGATCTGTTATTGATTAAAAAAATTATTTTTGCAGGGAAATTACATATTTGTAATATTGTATTTTTATTAGGTCTCTGAAATTAATAATTATGACTAGTTATTTATATTTGTTTTGATTTTTTACATTGAGCAAATACTGTGGCAATTAATGTGCGATGCTCCTAGAAAATCCCTTCAGACTAATTGTCACTATTCAGAACAGTGCATTACCATATTCATGCCACTCTTGCTTAGATAATTTAAGTTAAACATATTTTCCTTCGTAGGTAATGATTCCAAGTTTGGACGATATCCAGCAGGCTATAAATCGCATTATACAGTTAATATTAGAAGTAAGTCGTGGTGTAGCTCAGTGGGGGCAGCAAAAGATATCGGTACCTCTGGCTGTCACTGCACAAGATGATGCCAGTTCAAATGTTTCTACAGTAGCCAGTTTAGGATCGGAAAAACCACAGAGGATGGAAGAAAGTATGTATTTTTTATTTCCTTTATACGATAACATTTTTAAAAAAAATCTGTTTGAATCCATTTGTATATTTATTTTTACAAAACAGAGAAAATGCTGTGTTTATGCTTTACTTTACTAAAATTTCCTGTTATTACATTACTCCTTATAATAACTTTTATACTTAAAGTGTATTACAGTACACAAATGTTATAGTTATTTGATTCTTTTTAGGATTAAAGTAGATCGTTGTACATTTGACTGTTAGTACTTATTGAGTAAGCCTTCAAGTCTAAAGCAAAGTGCAAAGAGAAAAGTGTAATTTAAACTTTTTTATTTTGAGCCATTGCTAGTTATTTGATTGTACTAGCATCTGATCAAGGGGGGTGAGGGGGGCACCAACAATAATAATGTGGCTAGTTATTGGTGTCAATTAGAACACTACCCTGTTTTATGGATTAGGGTTGACTACCATTTCAGAGTAGACAAGTGGACATGTTACAGTACTCAGGGGTACTGAGAAAATGCCTTTCTTTTAAAGTTTATATTGAATAAAGCTATTTTAAGTAATTCCATTTATAACACGGTTCCCCCCCATCCCCCCAACCTCACTTAGTGACCAGTGTTGGGGAGTAGGTGTATTACCAGGTGTGTGGTGCTCTACCTGCAGTCCTGCAGGAGTTCTGAGTGGTCTGCCAGATGGTAAGGAGACAGGGTTGGTGTCAGCGCCTCCAGCGGTGAAGGAACCCACGGGGTGTGGATGTTAGCCCCCATCTCTGCACAATCATATCCCTCCTGCCCAGGAACTGACACCAGAGGCAGAGGTATCTTTGAACAGATTTTATTGCAGGGCATGCTGCATCAGCTCTTCTTTGCAGCACAACACATTCTGAACTAGCCCTAGGTTTTCTAGAAAGTGCATAGCCGTCAGTAGGGCTCTGATCCTGGTGGTCTCTAGGCCACCCAGCCTAAAGTGAGCATGCTTGCCCCGCAATGGGGAAGGCTGACAGCTCCGTCCTCTCTTGCCGAGGAGCAGAGGACAAAGACCTTCTCTCTCTCCTCACTCTCTGAAGAGCTGAGGGAATGCACACCCTCACTCCCGAAGGAGCAGGGGAACACCAATGATCTACGATGGGACCACTGCGTAAAATGAACCTGGTGTATTTCAGTTCAGGGGTAAACCCTGGAACAGGGGGTACCACCAGGGACATGGTTCAGGCGATACGGATTCAGATCCAGGATTATCAGATCTGGCAGGTACAGGGGACAATACATTGGATGACCCCAATGGTGAAGACACTAGGGACACCTCTGATAGTAACCCTGAGGACCTCCTAAACGATTGATAGGAGCCTCAACTTCCTGGCCTCTTTACACACCTAGGGACAGGTATATCCCCTTCTGATTCCGAACTCTCACTTAACCATCTCTCGGTATCTACATCCTCAGGGAATTTAGTTAACACAAATCCCTGTATAGTGGGATCAATACATTTCACCCTCTGGGAACTGCACGTGGATGAAGGGGCAGTGGCAGGGGCAGAGTGAACCTTGGCAAAGTCCTGAAAGTCCAGTACCGGGGATTGACACGTGGGGTATTTAATGCTATGGCTAGGGACTGGGACTCAAACACATCTTTTATTGAAGATACAGACCGGGACTTCACTTCCCCTTTAGCTGGGAATGATGCCTTGGCTGCTGCCAATCGGTATCCTCTTCCCAGTCCAGCAGAGGGTGGCACCATGGCAGGAACGCACTTCTTTCCCTTTACATAGGGACTCTTCACCCACCCGGTGGGCGACATCTGGTGGGGCCAGGTCCCCACGCACCGCTTTAGAGCCCAGCGGTCATATGACCTATCTTGGTGACGTCACTCCCGGACGCCATTCTCGCGTGACTTTTGGTGCAACCACCATTGATGATGTCACTTCCGGTGAAACCGGAAGTTCGTCACCGAGCTGCGCACTGGACGAGGTCGCAATGGGCGCCTGTGGCGAGTAGGCCGCAACCAGATCCGCTGCAATGGAAGAACAGGACGGCTCACCCACGGCAAGGATGGGGACATCCAGCGTTATCGGTGGTATACGGACTCCTCCGACGTCATCTGGATCAGTGGATCGGGTTGAAGACTCCCGAACCTCCGCATCCTCGTTGACGGGCGTCTCTGGACCGGAACTCATCTGGGCTGGGCAGGTAAGTGATGGTCTTTCCTCCGCAGATCCCGCAGAGTAGAAATCGTCATTTAGGGGGGGACACCTCCGCCAGGAAGCGATGACAGGGCGAGCCAATCGCAAGGGCGACCATGCTCAAGCAGCCACCATGCTCCGCGGTCACCCGGGGGCCCACTCTCGACACTCCTGGGGCAGTCCACTTACCCCTATCGTCGGTAAGTACTGTTCCCAGTCCTGGGACCGATGGTACCAGCATTGTAGGTCGCAACTACCGTTGTAGGGCACACGGGCCCGCAGCATCCGTGATGGAGGGGAACTGAAACAAGGCCGCACCGGTCGGGGTAACGGCTCGCACTGGTAACAGACACATCTCTGCAGGCACTGGACTAGCATGCCACAGATAATAGGTGCCACAGTGTTGGCACCACGCTTCCAGGCCGAAAGGCCCTCCAGGCAGGCGACAATGGGCACACAGATATCGTAGGGGATTTCTTCCTCCAACCCTCACCACCAAGCAGCCGCATGGGAGAGAGTAGTTAGATACCTTCAAATCAGCAACTTCAGCAGAGACAGCCATCATGGTACAGTGAAGCCTCACTAGTAGTGAGTAGCTCTCTTGCTCTGCTCACAGTAGAATGGGCTCTGGGGTCTGTCGGCAGACTCCTCCCATCCCCCACAACATCCTCGATTGGCTGTTCCTCTACAGCTCCTCCCCTGGGTGAATCTCAGAGGTGGGGCTATGATCAATAGCGTGACATGACTCTGTGCTAGGCCAATCAGCATACTGGGTGGTACCCTCCGCTTGGCACCGAAAGCTTGCAACTGATATTTCCAACTTTCTGCAAATTTTGCACTGCAGCCCACGTGGTCCCGTTTTCTTGGCGGGAGTGTCATCTTGGACTTCAGTACACACACACATATCCACCGCCGCGCGATGGACGCCATCTTAGAATCTGGAACAGGCTCTAATCTTCAGGCTAGAGCTCTGCCCCTGGAACATGTATTAAACTGCAGGCTAACACAATGTTCCACAATCACAGATACACAAACTGCTGGAGAAGGGTCTTGACGTTCCCTGGTAACATGCCCTCAGGGTATGCCCCAACACAGTCTTTTTTTACGGATATGGTCTGGACTGATCCCCTCCCTGATGCTGCTTCAGAGAGAGACTCCCCCCTTCCTTAACTCGGCTGGGTGCCAAGGTTCCTGGTGTAGCCTCAGGGGCCTGGCCCCTTTCTCTTGCTGCATTCTGCTTTCTGCTTAAAAGCCTGTCCTGTTCCATCTCGCACTGCCTCCAAATGTAACACGCGCCCCCCCCCCCCACCTCACATAGGGACCAGTGTTGGGGAGTAGGCTCTACCTGTAGGCTTGCAGGGGTTCTGAATGCTAAATAGTTAACAGTAACCGCTCATCCTTTTTTTCTTTTGTTTATTTACTTTAGATGAAATGACAAGGTGCATGAAGATTGGTAATGGAGACACAGAATATCAAAGAAGATACAAAAGAATCCTCCTAAATTGCACTCTATGTATTCAATATTGATTTTTAGAACAAACTTTGTCCTAGCAAGACGAAAATGCAGCGTGCCTCCTTCCGGTAATGGTCAATCACAGTAGAAAAGAATGGTGGAGCACTGCTAGAAAAAATGAAGGGCTGGAGGCTAATGGCAAAATTAAAAATGCTTTATTCTAGTGCATAAGTAGACAGAGCTACAGAAAAAACAGGTTCTCTAACGCGTTTCACGCTGTCAAAGCGCTTTGACAGCACGAAATGCGTTAGAGAACCAGTTTTTTTCTGTAGCTCTGTCTACTTATGCACTAGAATAAAGCATTTTTAATTTTGCCATTAGCCTCCAGCCCTTCATTTTTTTTAGCAGTGCTCCACCATTCTTTTCTACTGTGATTGAGCAGGGGAACAACCTCTCTCCCTCCTCACTCTCTGAGGAGCTGAGAGGAAGAACTACAGTACAGGCAGTCCTCTGTTATCCGACACAATGCGTTACTCAAAATGGCGTTGGATAGCGAAACGTTGGAAAGCGAAACACGTTTTCCCATAGGAACACTGTTTAAATGAAAGGTTCCGTTCCTGAAGGCATTTTTAACACTAAAATACACCAAATATTTTACGCAGGCAATAAGATATGCATCACACACATAAATTATATAATGTATATACTGTATTATATATAATATAACATAATATATAATATAATAATATATAATATATTAATATAAGAATATATAATATAAATATATATATATATATATATATATATATATATATATATATATATATATATTGTATAGACATAAACCACATTGCAAAGCATCATAAGAGCGTTGGATAAGCCGTTTTCGCGTTGTAAAAATGAACATAGGTTTGCATTGAATAGCGTTGGATAAGCCATTCATTGTAAAATAAAGCGTTGTAAAACGAGGACTGCCTGTACTAACTTTTGGCTACTCCCCTAGAAAACTCTGGAAGGGGCGGGCTAATGGACTACATTACAAGGGGCTGTACACAGGCCATGAGTCACCACCTACTTCCTTCACTTTCAAGGGAAGCAGAAGGGGGGGTCACTGGCCCATAGATTAACCTGCTAATGCCTGGAACTTAACAGGACTTACATAGCAGATACACTATGTGGAGAGAAACAGGTACTTATGGAACATACCCTGTTATACATTTTTCAACTTTTTCTTGCTGTGCACCACAAAGGGGATTCTTTTTCTGAGTACTGTAACATTTACAATTCCTCTTCCCTGGTAGCACGCATCACCTTTTGTCCAATTGTAATTAAGAATCAAATATATTTGGTTTTGAGCAAGGTGTCTTTCTATAACAAATAGACTAATGAATAGTAACTCATAACCAGACTGTTAAAAGGGCTCAAGTTATTTTCATATCCCAGTATATAAACGGGTTATACCATACATTAATTTATCTTATATTATTGACCATTATGGAACTTGAATATGTTTAATTCCCAGCAGCATGATATTTCAGCATGTCCACTAAGCATGACTAAATATCTTCTATAAAATTCATAATTAGTAATATATTGTTTTTTTATGGCTTGTTGACTGGCACCAGTAGGACTTTTGAAACTAAAACGTTAATCGCTCGGTTTCTGTGGATGAGCCCGACAATCCTGATAAAGCCGTGATTGGACGAAACGCATAGAGTGGGCGATCCTATCCTTGAGCACAGAAGCAAGTGGACGAAGCAGGAGAGAGGCTGTAAACTACCAGCTCATCCACAGAAGCCGAGCGAGTGATGTCATCCTTGGGGGACAGAACGTGAGGCAGCAAGCAGCTACCATCGGCTTGCTAGACACTTACCCAGGAGCAGAGACCGGAAGAGCGTTCAAAAGCGGCGGGGTGGTGAGCAGTGTGATGCACAGTCTCATCCTAACACTTGAGAGTGTAATGTGCCTTTTTAATATTGTTACTTTGTAAGTGCGTTTTTTACACTTCTTAATATAAAGTTGTATTGCTTACTGATCTGTGCTATGGAGCTATCCCTTCTTTACTGAGGTACATCCAACAATCTACTATGTGAGTGACAGCCTGTCCTGAGTTCCTGAGCTCCTGAGCACCACAGCTTGTGCCCTTATTTCACTTTTATCTTGTGAGTAGGCATTCATTAGAGCCATGATTTCAGCCTGAGATTTACCCACCTGTACCACTCAACTGCACTTAGAGTTGGTGTTGTTGTTTCTCCTTTTTTCTTGCTCCTCCTGGACTGTGAGAACATTGTTTAGGTAATACCCAGCATCAGGGCCGCTGACATATTTCCTGTGGCCCAGTACTAGAGTTACGCCCCCCGCAGTCACCGGACACAGGACACTTGTCCCTTCTGTCCCCCTCTGTCGGCAGCCCTACCCAGCATCCATGCCTTCTGTCCTCATTAGATCTGACTTTAGTCTTAGAAGCCTTGATAACCCATCCATATGAACCCTTGCATGATATATTATACAAATTTCTCCTGGAAAATTTTAGACAGCAATAACTACAGACTAGACCGTTAGTGAGATCCATACCCTTTCAGGAGCCTTGATCTTGGAAAATCCCTCGACAGGAAAAGGGTAAATATGACGCCAGATGAAATATCTAAAGCAACTACATGATCTTCAATATAAACTTTTATAAATATTATAGATTCTGCAGATAGAATGTTTGGCAGACAGGTCCAACAGGAAGCTTTTCAGCATCACTAAGCAGGCCTGCTGCCAGCATTCCCACAGCCCAGGATTGAAGTTAACAGCATGTTCAGTGTGGAGGTCAGGATCTGGTTAATTCAGCTAAAGCCCAGGACAGGAAAGGGCAAGGACGTCCAGTCACGGAAGTTGGTCTTGACTTCTAGCATTGTGCGGTCAAACTTCCTCCACCGTTGAGCCTGGTACAGATGTCTCGGCTCTTCATTATGTAATATCTTCCTTATTTTTAGTTTTGCTTCCAGTGTGGACTCAGAAGAGAGAAATTAGTAAATTAGTTCTTTACCTAGTCCTTTCAAATCATCTTATCTTCCTGCCTGCTTATTTTTTTTTCTTTTTATGCTTCGTCAGTACAGATAACTGACCTTAATAGAAGGCATACCTTCTTTATATGAGACTTAAAGGCTTTTACTATAAGCTCTGAAGCGGCCTACCATGGAAAAAAACATAGATTTTTATCACTATAGAATAATAATGATAATATAGAGTTTGTGTGCTGCCCTCACCTGGGGAGAAACTTTACAGCAAATCGTATGCTGCTATGTGTGTAGAAAAAAGTAAATAACAGAAGTACATTTTTACTATTTTATATTTATATATGTATGTATGTATGTATGTGTATGCATGTATATATATATATATATATATATATATATATATATATATATATATATATATATATATATATATATATATATATATATATATATATATATATATATATATATAAAAAGAAGAGAGCGCGCACGCCCCATCGCGTAAAAAAATACATTTAATGATGGAAGAAAGGGGAAAGAGGGGGGGGAAGAATTGCACTCACAAAGATAGATTAAAACAAGTGATTGTGAATATAATCATCGCCCAGCTGGTAGTTCTGCATCCGGAATCCACAACCTGAATCACAATCCGTGGTGTAGGCAGACAGCAGCATGTCCAGTATAAACTGATGTGCTGTTGCTGGCAGTCGCAAAATGTCCCGCACTCGACAGTGTATTCGTGCGCATGCGCGGCGACGTCCTGGCGTGATGTCACTGCGTACAGCGTAACATATAATATATATTTTAATACATTGACACTGAGGGACATTTTCTAAAGGCTCCGAAGCAGCTGATTGACTGAAAGCTCTTATTCATGTCAATGAGAGTTTTGCGATTGACTGTTTTGTAGTCTATAAGAAAGACATTCCCCAAATTACTTTTGTAATGTTGTTTTTAATGATAACATCTAGATCTTTGAATCTTACATTTCTAGTAAATCCCTATTTGTTTAGATTGTTACTTGAAACAATGTAACCCTTGCTGTCAGTGAATTACACATGTTTAATTTGTATATTTAATAGAAACTGTGGAAGAGGCAATTCCCACACGAAAGCTCCGAACTTTTTATCCAAGTGTTGCTGAAAACAAGGATGTTTCAAAACTTGTGCTACTACTCACCTCTTCTGTGAATTCTCTTAGAAAAGCAGCCAGTACTGCACTGCAAGACTTTCAAAAATATAAAGTTCTTTGGACAGAAGATAGGGAATCTAAAGTAAAGGTAAATCCTACTCTGAGTTTTTATAAGAAGTTAATTCACCACTTCCTCTTGGATATTACCATTAAATTAAACTAAATGCTACTTAATTGTTACACACAGTAAATATAAGAAGTAAAATATCAAACAAAGTAAATATTATGAATATTAGATATACTGTAGGAATTGTAAGAAGTAACTGATTAGACTGATTTAATCACTAATATTAATTCACTAGTGTGGATGTTTTAATTCCCACCTTAAAGCACTGGAATTTAGTTAATGATCTGTCCTTCTGTAGGTGAAAACAATGCTTGAGGAGGGGAGTATTTGGGGACAAAAATTTACAACATCTAAGGGTCTATGTGTAAAACAAAGAGGGGAAAATTAAAGGGCAAAACAATTCACCCAATGTAGGCAAAGAAAAAGATTCTACTAATTTCAATGGAACTTTCTCTTCATACTGTACATCTGATACAGTTGGTTTGCACCAACATTGCATCCCTTTTACCTTGATACACAGACACCATAGAATTTGTGTCAAGGCCCAAAACAGCTGCATACCACCAATAATGTGTCCATGAATTAGAAATCTTGGATTGTATTTTGTTAATTGGAAATCTATTGTTATCCAGTCTGTTTTATTTTTGAAATATACAATGTACATTTCTGTTTCATACATCAAAAATTATGTCAGCATTGGTCTATAACATACCGTAGACCTGTAAAAATATAGGAGACAACTAAAACATTAGACTTTTGTGTTTCAGTTATGACCCGTACTTGTAAAAAAAAACATAACACTGGTTAATATTTAATATAGAAACACAGTCGCAGTCTTCAGAGTTGAAAAGAAGGTTAAAGATGTACTGTATCCAAAAGGATGAAAAAGCTGTTTTAAACAACCTCAAATCTCGGACATGATGTTAGAGGCAGCAAGGCTAGGAGGCATCCATGTTTGAAGTCCTCATACATAGTCCACTGTACTTGTTTTACCCAGGAAGGCTGATATTTTAGAGAGTGAAAGAATATACTGTAGATGAAATTGTTTTTATTCATGCACCGTCCCAATTTAAATGCAATATGATTTTAAAAAGATAGAAAAAGGCTGTATGAGACATTCAATCTTCAATGTATTTTTATGTATTTTGATAAATATATATAAATCTAGAACATATAAGGGAAATCTTTGGGGACACTGCTATTTCTATTTAAAAAATACTGTTAATATTATTTTTCTATGGCAACCCATTATAGAAAAAGACTAAACAAAAAAACACTTGTATTCACAATTTATAATATTAGTTATTTAATGTATCACTCATCACTGCAAAAATATATATTTTAAATAAATAAACACAAGATTTTTAAAGTATTTTTAGAATCAGTAATTTAGATGTACTTTTAAGAATTGTGTTCCATAGTATGTTATGTGATAGTACATTAATTTGACATTGAACTTTTTTCACTGTATAGTGTTTCATGGTTGAGAATCCTTCCCTTACTGAAATCAGAGGAGAAGTTCTACATTATGCCACATTTGAAGAAGAGATAGAGGATTTAAAACCTACAATACTTGTAGGATCTATTGAATTAAACACTGGTACGTTATTTACTAATTATCGATTTCCAAAATCTTACAGGTGTAACAAAGTAATACAAACGAGTAATACCATTTACATAGTGAATTGTAAATAACACGCAATTTCTACTGGTATTTAGTTTTCATTTTCAGATGTAGCATATTTTAGTTTCCCTGGAGCCACAGAAAGACAACCATTTCCCATGGCTCCAGGGACAGTGTAGCCGTAGGCTAGTGGTGCAGTTGCATTTTTAAACAATGGGTAGACCAGGTCTTACCAACACATTAATACCGGGACTCTGGATTGAGCACACAAGGAGGGCAAAATAAATTGTAATTTATTTCCTTTTAAGACAAACACACAATATTCACAATTACACTGGATAAAACACTTACTGGGATGGGGAAACAAAATGAAATGTCCACAGAACGAAACAAAGTCTCTGAGCACCCCTGTTTGCATGCAAGTGGGTGCGCAATTTGAGTCATGCGACAGTCCTTGGCTAGGGGCGCAACTTGCCACCCCTACTGATGCAGCGGCTGTTATTCGAACACATCACGGCGCCGATTTTGAGTTCTTTGCTGTTCCCCACGCAGCATGAACGCGGCCAATCGCCCCAAGCACCCGCGCTTATCGCGGCTGTTTTGTTTGAATTTCATGGATTCTGTTTCTTCGTTTGCAATAAAATGGAGGAATTGTAATGTGTACAGTACTGTGCTACTGTGTCAATTTCATGTTTTTAAAAGCCAGAACACTAAAATTCGTTTTTCTGCACTCGCCGTGCTCGCATCTTAGTGCGGGAAGGCTGGAATTCATCCCGCGGTTTCAAATCAGGATTCCAATATACATGATGCGTCAAGTGTTCGAATAACGACCGCTGCATCAGTATATCTTCGCCGAAGGGAACAATTTCGTAATTTCCTTACAGGATTCGTTCAGGAATCCTTAGCTCAAACGAATTCTGCAAGAGTGATGCAAATCTTCGTTACGATGTAGTTAACCCCTCACACTCAGGAACCGCTGACGCTAAAACTTGGACGTTTCTTGGTTGATCTTAGGCGAATCTGACTAGGACTGGGCTGCAGGCATTCTTATAGGGTTAAGAACCCTATCCCTAACATACACAGCCAATCGTCTGGTGGGCCCAACTTTTCCCACCTATTTCAGACTTGCCAGTAGCTTGCAAAAAGGGCAGAAGTTGCTTCCCGGTCTGCAAAGAGCATGCGTCGACCTGACACCTGAGCTGCTTAGCATACCTGGAGCAACCTCTTACCTGGCGACAGCAAGTCTGGGGTTTGTCTGCCAAGTGTGAAGCGCTGATACTTCACACCGGTATCTGATACTTACAAATATCCCGGCCACCCTAACACCTCGGGTCTCTGAGGCTTTTCAACTCCAGACTTCTCTAGACACTGGGGCACCACCTTAGCAGGGTGCCCTTTGAAGTACGGAGATGAAAAATCCCTCAGCTCATTAATCCATAACATATGGGTATGTTAATAGATTCATTGCCGGGCCGGCAGGAAAGGGTTCCTGCCTGTACATTTAAAACACCATTGAAATACAGTTTATTTTTATATGTATGTTCTGCATATGCAACAATTATAAAACTTATATGTATGTTTATTGTACATTAATAACTACTGATGCAGCGGCCGTTATTCGAACACATCACGAATCAGTTTTCGTGTTGACCGCTGTATTCCATTCGGCATTTTTTCGTTTTATCACTAGTCATGCCACATTCGCGCAATCCGGCACCGGGCAACCGGATGCGGTAGATCTGTTTAATTTAATGGTTTATTGTTTCTTTGGATGCAATTCTTCTCCTATCCGCCATGTGGCAGAGTTAATGAATTATAATTTGGCTGCTATTCTTTGCGTATCCGCCAGGTGGCAGAAATGAATGGAATGAATGAATTGGATTGAATTGGAATGTGTACCAGTACATTGCTTCGCTACTTTGTAAGGATGCAGGTGTTTAAAACAGATACTGGTGTACAAATTTACAGTGGCACGTTGTGAATTGACCTTGTGTTTTCGAAGACGTTATCAAATTAGGCGTTCTTAATAAAAAGCATTAAAATACTCAGTGTGCCTTTTTTTAACATTCTTTCCCGCGCAATTGCTGAGTGGACATTATGGCTACACCACAGACGTATAAAAAACCTGACTGTAGTTATGCGTTTTTAATATATTCAGCGATTAATGCTGCAGCAGAAAAGATGACGACTGTATCTGAAATATATGAATATTTTATATCGAACTACGATTTTTATAAGTTTTCACTTGACGTTCATGGGTGGAAGCATGCGATAAGAAGAACCTTAAGTAGCGATGATTGTTTTTTTCGTATTGCCCCTCCTGCCAGAGAGATATGCGGGTATTGGGATGTCATGCCAGAATTTCACAGAATGTTTGATCATGGCAATCTCAAAAGAAGAAAAGTGGGGTTTAACCCATACAAGATTCGTCAATCCCAATCCAGCAATGTGCCGGCAACAGCACCACCGGCACCGGTGTCCGGTCCGACCGTCAGTGATAACCTTGTGAACGGCAATCCTTTGTACCTGTCCCCGCCAGAATACCTGGAAAATTTCCAGCCTGAGCATGATTTCGCGTACGAACAAGCTTGCATGTACCAGTACCAAAATGTTTTCCAGCATCATCAGCTGTCAACTACAAGTGTAGCAGGCCAGCTATAATGCAGACATGAGGAGTCACAGTGAGTCATCATCACCTGTTTGGCAAAGCTTATAAGGCTTATAAAGAAGGTACTGTATACAGTAATGTACTACACTGTACTACAGTATACAGGCATACCCCGCTTTAACATACGCAATGGGACCGGAGCATGTATGTAAAGTGAAAATGTACTTAAAGTGAAGCACTGCCTTTTTTCCACTTTACAATGCATGTACTGTACTGCAAACATCATATATGGGCATAACTGATGTAAATAATGCATTTGTAACCAAAATAAATACAGTAGGCTTTATTAAAATAAAATGAATGGGAGCAAGCAAGGAGGTGAGAGGCGCGCACGTGGGTCAGTACAGTATAGTAGCTCTCTCCTTCTTGCAGTCTCTCTCTCTCACTCAGTCTCTCTCTCTCTCAGTCAGTCTCTCTCACTCACTCAGTCAGTCTCTCACTCACTCAGTCTCTCTCTCTCAGTCAGTCTCTCTCTCTCACTCACTCAGTCAGTCTCACTCACTCAGTCTCACTCAGTCAGTCACGCACTCAGTCACACACACACGCACTCAGTCACACACACACGCATTCAGTCACACACACACACACGCACTCAGTCACACACACACGCACTCAGTCACACACACACTGTCACTCAGTCACACACACTGTCACTCAGTCACACACTGTCACTCAGTCACACACTGTCACACACTGTCACTCAGTCACACACTGTCACTCAGTCACACACTGTCACTCAGTCACACACTGTCACTCAGTCACTCAGTCACACACAGTCACTCAGTCACACACTGTTACTCAGTCACACACTGTCACTCAGTCACACACTGTTACTCAGTCACACACTGTCACACAGTCACACACTGTCACTCAGTCACATACTGTCACTCAGTCACACACTGTCACTCAGTCACACACTGTCACTCAGTCACACACTGTCACTCAGTCACTCAGTCACACACAGTCACTCAGTCACACACTCAGTCACACACTGTTACTCAGTCACACACTGTCACTCAGTCACACACTGTCACTCAGTCACACACTGTCACACAGTCACTCAGTCACACACAGTCACTCAGTCACACACAGTCACTCAGTCACACACTGTTACTCAGTCACACACTGTTACTCAGTCACAGACTGTCACACAGTCACTCAGTCACACACTGTCACTCAGTCACACACTGTCACTCAGTCACACATCCTTTTTTCTAGTAGGCAATTTTACCCTCAACACTTGTTTACTGAAAATTCCCCTGCTTCAGCACAGTCTTGCATCAATTTTCACACTTTTCTGCATATTCTCCATTCACTGCGTCATCCTTCCCTTTGAACCAGGAAGTGGCAGCGGATTGGTCACGCCAGTGCCGAATTAAGGTATTTAAATGCTCCGGTTTATGTATTTCTATTCACCTTGATAAAGGGCCATTAGCCCGAAACGCGTAGGTGTTCTGTTTTTGTACTTTTGATCTATTAAACTTTTATTGTGGGAACGCACCTCTGTGTTAACTTTTGCTTTAGTGGAACCAGTGCTTCGTTTTTTTTCTCTCTCTTTGTTCCTGTTCATCCACTTCAACGGAGGCACGGTATACCCCAGGAGTTGTGACATACCAGGCTCTACAATTGTGTGAGTAATACTCTATATTGAGCCTCTTTCACTCTCCTTTTCCTAAGTGGCTGCAAGGAATTTGTTTGTTGCCCCATGTTATTACCATGATGCTGTACTAACGCTGGACACCGGCAGGTGTATATTGTCCTTACCTCATTGCATGTGGGACTTTATTTTCCAGTTACACATCTAACAGGTACATGGGTGCAACCTTATATTCCAGCCTTATTTTTGCTTTCTCTGGAGGGGTAATCCGCTATATATTCATAGATACTACCTATGTTAGCTGAGATTTTTGTTTAGAGCACAATGCAACTTATTTTTTTCATATACTCCATTCACAGCTGGTAGTCCTATGCGGTGTGGCAGCCTTTACTTGCAGAATCAGTATCGCTCGTGGGTCACCATCTGTATTCACTGCTTCAGCGAAACATTTGAAAATAACAAACGCCTATCCCTTTTAAGGGCTAACTTCTTGAACCCTGACTACGGCTGGAAGGCAAAACCCCTATTTCAATGACCATATTACACTTTATTGTGATAGGCAAATAAGGTTTACCTGCTTCCGCACAGTCTCTCTCTCTCCTCTTGGAATCGGGGACATTTATTTTTACAATAAAAATTATTTTTTTTCACTCACTCAAGCAAGCTGTGGTGGGCGAAGTTACAGGCGCATGCGCAGTAAATTACTGCTGTCAAGCTGATTGAAACCAGACACACGTTCAAAGGAATGGTATGGGAGAGATGTACTGCATTGTAGATAAGTTGAAATACCCTGTAGTGCAGTTAATTATCCTGAGCGAGGGGAGAGCGCTGTATATGCCGAAATGTGACACTGTTACAGTACAGTACACGCCTATGCGTTTCAACAATTTTCAAATGAGACATACTGTACTGTACTGCAGAACAGCACTGCAAATGCATGTATACTTTAAATATGCAAATTTACAATTACTGCGCGCGCACACACAGACTGTGTACTGACCTAGGTTGAACCGCGAAGGTATTAGACTTCCAAGACAACAGCTCGCAAACGCCCCCCTGAGTTTTTACATGGCATTGCAGTATTGCAGACAGCGAGAATAAAATGCTAATATCACGAGCGCGAAAATAACGCAGTTCACTCCAGGCGAAAACGACAAAAAAACGCACATAAACGGGATAATCTGAGAACCGCGGATCTAGCCGACTTAGGGCATCATGCAGTAAGCAGCGAAAAAATGCATTAGCCAGTTTAGCAATTAGCCATGTTTTTGGCGTGTTAAACTCGCTGTATGCTGTAAGGGGCGAATCCCTGGCGAATTAATGCGCCACCACCATTTAATAAAATGGCTAGTAACCGGTGGCGAGATGGCTGCCTGGCGAGAAGCTGCCGAGAAACTGTCCCCTGCCGAGATGTGTTTGCAGCAGAGAGAGATCCGCTGCTCTCTCGGCGCAAACATCGGCACATTAAAAATTATTTTTAAAACCATTTTTATTCATAGTGTACATGTGCAGGGGGTCTCCGGAGCTGAACCGCATTGGTTTCAGGTCCGGGGACCCCCTGCTTCCCGAGATACAGGCCCCTTTATGAGGTGCCGGTATCCCAAAGCGGTTCAGCTCCGGAGACCCTCTGCACATCTACACTATGACGAAAACACACATATCAATAAAAACTCGTTCCTTACCTTTGCGGCTATCTGCTATGGTAGCGAAGCAGCATGAATATTTTTTTAATAATACTGTACAGTGAGCAGGGGGTTCCCCGAGCTGAACCGCATAGCTTTGTGGACCAGGGACCCCCTGGTTCCCGTGTTACAGGCCCCGGTATGAGTGATCGAGTGGGCAGTGTCGCCGCCATGTTTATAGCGTCCCATACGCTACGTGCCCGCAATAAACATGGCGTCAACACTGTAACCGATGCCCCAAACCGGGGCCTGTAACTCGGGAAGCAGGGGGTCTCTGAGCCACAAATCAATGCGGTTCAGCTCGGGACCCCCTGCTCCCGCACAATATTATTAAAATACATTATTGCTGCTTCATTACCATAGCGGATAGCTGCTAAGGCAATGAAGGGGTTAACGCATAAAAGTATGTTTATTGGGGACAATTGCCCCCAATAAACATAGCAATACACAACATACAATACAGTAATGGGCAACATTACTATTATCCACAAATGGATAATAGTGCAATTATCCATTTAAAATACATACAGAACAATAAATACATTAAATACATATAGCACTCACCCATGTCCGGCTGCCACGATGAGGGCCATCCTCATCTTCATCCTGCCCATGCCCCATCTGCTTCTGCAAAACAGAAACAAGAATAAAAACATCCAATGTAATGTCCCCTAACCCCTTAATCACCATAGCGGTTATTAACTGCTACAGTCATTAAGGGGGTAACCCACCCTCACCCACATACCCTACCCCACTACCCCCCCACCCCGTGAGGCCTAACCACCCTCACACACTACCCACAAGGGAGGCCTACCCACATACCCTTGGGGCCAATACCCCCTCCCCCCACCCCAACACATACAGTACAATAATGTGCCAAATAACTATTATCCACATAGAGATAATACAATATTTGGCCATTATTAAACACATTAAATACCATAGTAAAATAAAGAAAATTCTACTAACCTCATCAATAAGAAGGCCCCGTCGCCAGCATCATCCTTGTGGTCCGTTGCCAAAATAATACATAGCCAATACATTGCAATGACATTCACATATCAATGAACTCCTTCATCACCTTATAGAATACTAACCGCAAAGGTAATGAAGGGGTTAAGCCATCCTGGCCACATACCCACCCTTCACACATTCCTTTCTACAGTGGCTTCATTCGTGGACCGAAACGTTGGTTTTGTGTTTATTTTTTCAATACACTTGTTTGTTCAATTCTGGAGTGCTGCCTGCTGATTTCGTTTCCAAACGGTATCGTATTGCTTATATATATATATATATATTTCTTTAGTTAGTGTGGGGCTGTTGTGTGTGTTTTCTTTTTATTGTGGGTAGCGGGGGTGGGTGAAGGGGGTATTAGCCCCAACAGTGGTTTGTTTAGGGCTTGCGGGTGGGTTAGCGGGAGGGTTTAACCCCTTCATGACCGTAGCGGTATTAACTGCTACGGTCGAGAAGGGGTTAAGCGCACCCGCAACCCCCCCGCAAGCCCTAAACAAACAACAAGGGCCAAATACCCCCTTCACCCACCCCCGTTACCCACAATAAACCTAGCACGGCTGTTTAACCCCTTCATTGCCTTAGTGGTTAGCCGCTAAGGTAATGAAGTGGCCTTTAAATGCATTTTTCCTGCCTCGGATGCATGCCGGGGGGGTCCGGTGCTAGTATTAATGGTATCAGCTCCGGAGACCACCGGCATCAATCCCAGCCAGGAAAAAGGCCAGAAATTTTTCTAAGTGCCGATCCGCCACTCATCAGCAGCCTCTCACCATCAACTTGCCAACTTTTTCTTGCGTGGCTGATTCGCCATAAAAACGCCATTCTAGAGTGGAGAATAGCTCCGCTAAGCTACTCGCCACTACTAGAATACAGCGTGGCGGAAAATGTTTCAATTTTAGGCGGAAAGTGCCTTCTCGCCTCACCACCGACGGGGAAAAAAAACCCGCCAACCAAACTGGTGTTTTTTTTGATTCTCGCCACTTTCTCGCCCTTTACTGAATAGGGGTAGCCATTTTTGGCGGGAAAGTGGCGAGAATTGCCTTTCCACTGCTTACTGCATGATGCCCTTAGACTCAGATCGGCCGCCACTGTATTCTGGAGGAGATTTTCAGAGTAATATTGGGCTTTTGCACGGCTTGTTTGGCTTGTGCACATGTTCCGCAGCCATCTGTAGTGATTGAGATCCTTGGTAGTGCCAGTTATGTAGAGGGAGAAACGGGGTGGCCCGGGATTAAAGGGGTTACACCCCATTTGGCCATCTCCTGACCTCCCCCGGGAGTCAAAGGGTTAACTGGGCTAAGACCCAGAACGGTGATTTAACCCCTGTAATGACATGTACATGTGTATTCCCCTGTTTCCCCTGTTTTATTGTAACATCTGGTCTGCAGCACACACACACTGGGATCCATCCGGGAGCACAAGGATTAATAGTTGTATAGTGATTATAGCCCTTTGTGTAATTTTCCCGCCTTTTCAGGCACCATTTTGCAGGTTCCCATAGGCCGCCATTAGGGCTCAATGCTTTTTAATGGTGAATCTTGCTGTGGAGTCCTGTTCCTGAGAAGACCAGCAGATGGCGTCTGAGAGGGAGAGCGGCGGTTTCCCATTGAAAGTCTATGGGCTCATTGACTTCAATGGAGAAATCCTCGAAAGAGCTTTCCAGGAACGAGTTGGCTGCCGTCCAAACCGCTTAACCGCAAAGCGGATACATTTTCAATAGGAGAGCTTTGATCACTTACAAGTCAAGTTCAACGACAAGTGGCGTGGGAATAAACAGTTCTAGGGCCCTGTAACAGGGGTCTTATCCCTGTTCAGTAATGTGCCTTTAATCCAGCAGTGTGGTGGTTAACCTCTGGTGGTTAATTACTAAACACCACCTGCCTGATTAGATGGCTTAGAAAGCCTGTCTTTTGGAAACAGGAAGTGAGAACTCTTTAGCTGACACCTGAGCTGATCTTGGAGATACACTTGTCTTGAGTCTGCCAAAAGATAGCAGAGCTGCTTTCAAGACACAGGGAAAACTTCTAAACCTGTATGCTGGCAAACCCTGAAGACAAGGGAGCTGAAGCAGGGACAGTAAAGATTTTTCCTCCAAACCACAAGGACCAAATAAGACTTCTAAAACCTGGATGCTGATATTTTCTGTGCACGCATGGGTGCGGATCCAGGAGAGCAGAGAAGCTTACAAACAGATAAGACTTTTATTCTTAAGAGACTGCTTATATCTGCTTATTGCATGCTATGTTTGGGGCTGTGGAGAAATGCTTGACTAGGGAGATGTGAATTGTTTGCATAGTGTTTTCACTAGAAATACTCCCAAGTGAACGGAAGCATTGCCCCCCCCCCCCTTGTTTGGATGTTTTCCTGATAAAAAGGAAAAGGCACAATAAAGCCTTATTATAATTTCACATTATAACGCCTCCTAATTGCGTACCTCTGTGAACGTCCGTCCACAGGCCCCTAGGAATAAAATTCTTTCTGTCCCTAGTTCCTAGACCCCCCCCACTCGACCACAACCGGGTCCCCGTATCCTGGACCCCCGATAAGGGTCAAACCCATAAGAGCGGGCCGCGCCATAGGTTCCAATGGTGGCGGCAGAAACAGCTCAGGAAAACAGCTAAGTGTCAAATGCTGAATTTTGGTATTCCATAGTTCCGGTTTCGGAGGGTCCAGAGAGTCAGGGTTTGGGGTATCTGTAGCCAGTGCTCCGGCATCACTGCAGAACCATCCTTGACCTTCTTGGACCAACCCGATGGAGTGTGGACCCCCTTGAAAGTTCGGGATTTTCCCCATAGACTCAAATGGCGGCCAAACCCCATTGACCGGCTACGGCGGAGAAATCCCATTGACTTCAACGGCGGCATCGCCCCGTTGAAAGTCTATGGCGGGGACTCCCATAGCCGCCAACGGCGGCGGTTTGCCATTGAAAGTCTATGGCGGCGAAGCCCGTTGTTTTCAATGGGGATTTAGTGAAAAACCGTGATTTCATTTACAGCGGAGATTTGTGTATTAAAATGTAAAACGGTTTTAAGTGTATTTATGTATCTCTGGTTTCCCAAGTCGTAGCAGGTCGCAAATTGGACCCTAGGGTGTCCCTGTTCCGGCATTGAGAACTGGGAAGTTTGGACCTGCTGGACCCAAAGGAACCAGATATTTTAATATGTTCATGTTTTATTCAACATACTGTATTCCGAGATATGGGTAAAACTCAGAGGAAATTCCTTTGCATACCAGGGTAGCATATGGCCAGAAAGGCGACCCAATGTCTAGGACCTGAGTATGTTTCAAAGGATTTTGTCACCTCCACTGTTTGCATGAGGGTGGAGACTACTCAAACCAGAGCAGTCTTCAAGTGTTCCATTTCACACCTCACAACAAAGGATTTCCTGCCAGGTACTCCAATTTGGTAGACTAGCTGGCATTCCTGATATCGAGGAGGGGTTATAGAAATGGGACCCCCGAGCTCTACTGCGCATATTCCAACTAGCCGGGGGCATGGGTCAAAAAGTGTTCCCACGTTAACTACTGGCTAGAGGAAATTGAGAACCAATCCACGGTACTCAATGTTAAGGATAGGGCACAAAAAGTTTATAAACTGATGTCCACCCTGTATCCTTTGTCTTTATTTTATCATCTGAATGCTACCTGATTGCGAGAGAATTGCTATGCTCCATACTTCTCATTCCCCAACCCCAAAGTAAGTGTACTTCTTGTTTGTTACTGTATTATTCGTGTGTTCACCTATCCAAAGGAATAAATATACTTTATTATATCTAAGACTCGTCCCAGTTCAGACCCAGTGATAAATATATATCATCTGTTATATATATTTATGTGTGATTTATACAGCCTGCCATAATCTCACCGTGACAGGCTTGTATAATAACTGGTGGCAGCGGTGGGATTGAACTGGACCTAGATTAGAGTATTCTGCGGGGTACTGTGATCTAGCAGGAACTTGATGGTAATTGCGAGTTCCTGGGTCTAAAGATATTGAGCACACGTTAGTGCAACAAGTAACGCAAGTTGTCACACCACATCACCTACTGCGACCCAGAACCATGAGTGAAGCGGAGAACGCCTATTACCTGAAAACTAGAAATCAGCTAAAAGACAAGTGCCGTGCCTATGGACTGGAATATGTGGACCAGGAGGTCGAGGACATGATTTCCGCAATCACCGCACATGAAGCCGAGCTTGCAGAGTCTCAGGATACGACTTAGCTTGCCCTTGTACAGCCGCCCGGAGATCAGGGACTGAACCCAGTGCCGGAGCGGCAGGATCCCAGGGAGGGGACAAGTGCACCTCCCGGGACAAGTGCGACAAGACGAGCAGTGATGGCTGCGGCCACCAGTCCGTTTACCCCCGAAATGTTGGCACTGATCACCACGTGGGGAGACCGAGGGACAGCGGAGGAGCGGCTAAAGTTTCTCTCAATGGCAGTGAACAGACCCGCTTATTGCCCCCAGGTCCAACCCCGCAAAGATGAACTCCAACTGGACAAGCACAGTCTCACCAAGTACGTGGAAGGCACTGATCGGATTGACATGTTTCTAAGGAACTTTGAAACGCAGTGCCGGCGGTACGGGGTGCTTCCCCAGCATAGGGTTGCACGCCTGTACCCGCTACTCTCCGGCTTGGCTAAGCAGACCTTGATGGCGCTTACAGATGAGTTCGCTGATGACTATGACCACCTGAAAGAACTTTTGCTATTTCAGCACGGTTTTACCCCTGAAGCTTACCGGGGTAAATTCCGGCTGGAGGAGAGACACCCTCAGGAGACCTATGTCACTTATGTGACCCGATGGCTTTGTACGGGCTACACTGGGTGGAGGGCTCTGAGGCCAGGACTTACCAACGCCTGCTGGACCTCATCTTTCAGGAGCAGATCATGCAGCAGTGCCCGCCGGCGGTGAGGGCTTTTGTGTATGATAAAAAGCCCAAGACCTACACCGAGGCGGCGAGGATGGCCGATGACTATGTGGTCAGCCGGTCCCAGATGACCGCCAAGGTACCAGCCAAAGCGGTAACTGCACCGGTGCCGGCCAAGAAAGCTGTGAGTACCCCCCAGTGGACCCAAAAGCCGCCTGCGGGCAGCGGGTCACAGAAGGCGGGAGAGCTCCGGCATGAGCGCCAGTGCTACAATTGCAACAGCACCGGTCACCTCAGACCAGATTGCCCGGAACCCCTGCGTTCCAACGGACCCTATCGAGGGCAACGCACCCCAGCTGCGAAGCCGGTAGCCCGCGTGCGGGTGGCTTCCACCAAAGAACCAGGACCGGTCATGGAAACAACTCCCAGCGAGACGTCCCATGTCACCCCTATCCCGGTTTCATCGGTGCCTACAGCCAGGAGCGGAGGACATCTCGGCGCAGACCTGCAGCAGACGGACGGCCGGAGCAAACATCTTACCCCGGTCACAGTCGGTGACCGGCAAGCAGTCGGCTTGCTGGATTCAGGAGCCGCAGTGACACTGGTCCGACCTGATATGGTCCGGCCAGAGGAATTGATCCCAGGCCCTGGGATGCAGATCACTGTGGCCGACGGAGAGCCACGTTTCGTGCAGGTGGCCTGAATCTTTTTGGATTGGGGGGTGGGCAAGGGTGTGCGGGAGGTGGGAGTTTTACCCGGTTTGGATGCTGAAATTCTTTTGGGCAACGACCTGGGACCGATGACCTGCACCTACGACCGTGTGCCTCAGCCCGCTGCAGTAGCGGCGGTTACCCGGAGCCAGACCACGGCAATGCCGGCGGCGGCCGCTCCAGTCCCCCAGCCTTTGGGACCAACGTTAGCGGAGGGCGCAGAGGAGCCCGGGGAGGTAAGCCAAGATCAGTTGCAACCACAGGCTGACTTACTGTTCCCCCTTACCTTGTCCCCTTCCCCTGACAATGACATGACTGGGGGGTAGCCAGACTTAGGAGCCCAGTTTAGGGAGGCAGTGAAGGCAGACCCTACCCTGGCCGGCGTGAGACTTCGGGCGTCCGAATCTCAGGCAGGGGAGGGCACTGAGCGCTGCCTATGGCATAAGGGACTCCTATACAGAGAAGAAGGGAACCCAGGGATAGAGGAGGGATTGACCGGTAAGCGACAGCTAGTAGTGCCCCAGGGGTACCGACAGCAATTGTTACGGGTAGCTCACTCTATTCCGTTAGCGGGACATCAGGGGGTCACTAGGAGGCGAGCCCGGTTATTGCAACGTTACTACTGGCCGGGGGCATCCCGAGATGCGAGCAATTTCTGCCGCTCTTGTGATGCCTGCCAGCGAGTAGGTAAGGCGGGCGACCGTGTGAAGGCACCCCTGAGACCCCTACCGATAATAGGGGAACCCTTCCAGAAGGTAGCGATGGACCTGATAGGACCCCTCGTGATTCCTAGCAGGTCAGGGAAGCGCTACATCCTCACGGTGGTGGACTTTGCCACCCGGTACCCTGAGGCAGTAGCGCTTGGCACCATAAGTGCCAAGACTGTGGCAGCAGCTTTGCTGAACATTTTTGCTAGGGTAGGTTTCCCTAGTGAGATCCTACCCGATCAGGGGTCGCAGTTCATGAGTGAACAGTTACATTGTCTCTGGGATGCCTGCAGTGTACAGCACCGGCGCACTACCCCTTACCATCCCCAGACAAATGGATTATGTGAGAGGTTTAACGGGACCCTGAAGCAGATGCTTCGTACCTTTATAGAGGCGGAGGGGAAAGACTGGGAGATTCACCTGCAGCACTTGCTGTTTGCCTACCGAGAGGTACCGCAAGAATCTACAGGCTTGTTCCCCTTCGAGCTACTATATGGCCGCAGGGTACGTGGACCTCTGGACCTATTCCGTGAGGGATGGGAAGGGGAGGCTACTGCTACTGATGCTTCAGTGATCCAGTATGTAGTAGATCTCAGAGACCGGTTAGAGATGCTCATGGGGGTGGCCCAGGACCACCTCAGGGCTGCTCAGACCAAGCAAAAGCGATGGTATGACCAGCAGGCCCGTAGCAGAGAATTCATCCCAGGACAGCAGGTGCTTGTTCTCAAACCCACTCGGGAGAACAAGCTGATGGCTGCCTGGTCGGGACCGTACTCGGTCATCCGAAAGGTGAATGAGTGCAATTATGTTGTACAGGTAGCGCCTGAGAGGCACAAGACATACCACATCAACATGTTGAAAGAATACAGAACACCGAGTATGGGAGCAGTGCTGGCCATTTGTAGCCCACTGCTGGAGGATCCGGCGAGCAATGCTCTGCCTGATCTCCTAGGGGAGGCAAGGCAGGGAAACACTGTAGAGCAGGTAGAGATAAGGGCACAGTTGAGTGCTAGGCAGAAGGGAGAAGCCAGGGACATGCTAGCTCAGTATAGCGCCCTCTTCACTGACATGCCAGGGACCACACATCTCACCAAACACCCAGTACACACAGGGGACCTGCAGCCTCTGCATAAGCACGCTTATAAAGTGTCAGCAGAGGTCAAGACCAGTATGGAGAGAGAGATTGAGGAGATGCTGACCCTAGGGGTAATTACTCTCTTTCCCAGAGCCCTTGGGCAAGTCCAGTAGTCCTAGTGCCTAAGAAGGAAAAAACCACCAGGTTTTGTGTGGACTACCGGTTGCTCAACGCTGGGACGGTGTCAGATGCTTACCCCATGCCCCGCATAGATGAGTTGCTAGATGAACTTGCGGGGGCAAAGTATCTGACCACCATGGATTTGAGCAAAGGCTACTGGCAAATCCCCCTGACCCTGGAGGCTAGGGAGAAGTCAGCATTCATCACCCCAAGTGGCCTCTATGAGTTCTTAGTGATGCCATTTGGGATGAAGAATGCCCCGGCTACCTTCCAACGCCTGGTCAATAGGTTACTGGAAGGGATGCAGAGCTATGCCAGGGCTTACTTAGATGACATTGCTGTCTTTAGTAATTTCTGGGAATCCCACTTAGGACATGTGTCTGCGGTGCTGGGTAGGATCAGGGAGGCTGGGCTTACCTTAAAACCCACTAAGTGTATGGTAGGGATGGCAGAAGTCCTGTACTTAGGGCACAGGGTGGGTGGAGGGCATCTCAAGCCAGAGCCAGCCAAGGTAGAAGCCATAGTTGAGTGGCCTGTTCCAAAAACCAAGAAACAGGTCATGGCATTTTTGGGCACCGCAGGGTACTATAGGGAATTTGTCCCACAGTACAGCGCCCTGGCCAAACCCCTGACTGATCTGACCAAGATGCAACTGCCTATGCTTATTACCTGGACTCCTGCCTACAGTGGGGGCTGTGTTAAGGCAGGTGGGGGACGACGGCAAAGAACACCCTGTGGTGTATCTGAGTCGCAAACTGCTCCCCAGGGAAGTGGCATATGCCACCATTGAGAAAGAGTGCCTGGCCATTGTGTGGGCACTCAAAAAGCTTCAGCCCTATGTATATGGGAGGGCTTTCACGGTCATCACAGACCACAATCCCCTGAGTTGGCTACAGAGGGTATCAGGGGAGAATGCCAAGTTGCTGAGATGGAGCTTGGCTTTGCAAGAATTTGAATTTACCATTCAACACAAAAAGGGCAGTGAAAACAGCAATGCTGATGGACTTTCACGCCAGGACTATCCCTCTGAGACTGAGTTCATTAAGGGTGCCAGCAGTGCCCCACTCCCTGTTAGGGCCAGTGGGCCACAGGTCACCCATTAAGAAGGGGAGGTGTAGAGGGAGAAAGGGGGTGGCCCGGGATTAAAGGGGTTACACCCCATTTGGCCATCCCCTGACCTCCCCCGGGAGTCAAAGGGTTAACTGGGCTAAGACCCAGAACGGTGATTTAACCCCTGTAATGACATGTACATGTGTATTCCCCTGTTTCCCCTGTTTTATTGTAACATCTGGTCTGCAGCACACACACTGGGATCCATCCGGGAGCACAAGGATTAATAGTTGTATAGTGATTATAGCCCTTTGTGTAATTTTCCCGCCTTTTCAGGCACCATTTTGCAGGTTCCCATAGGCCGCCATTAGGGCTCAATGCTTTTTAATGGTGAATCTTGCTGTGGAGTCCTGTTCCTGAGAAGACCAGCAGATGGCGTCTGAGAGGGAGAGCGGCGGTTTCCCATTGAAAGTCTATGGGCTCATTGACTTCAATGGAGAAATCCTCGAAAGAGCTTTCCAGGAACGAGTTGGCTGCCGTCCAAACCGCTTAACCGCAAAGCGGATACATTTTCAATAGGAGAGCTTTGATCACTTACAAGTCAAGTTCAACGACAAGTGGCGTGGGAATAAACAGTTCTAGGGCCCTGTAACAGGGGTCTTATCCCTGTTCAGTAATGTGCCTTTAATCCAGCAGTGTGGTGGTTAACCTCTGGTGGTTAATTACTAAACACCACCTGCCTGATTAGATGGCTTAGAAAGCCTGTCTTTTGGAAACAGGAAGTGAGAACTCTTTAGCTGACACCTGAGCTGATCTTGGAGATACACTTGTCTTGAGTCTGCCAAAAGATAGCAGAGCTGCTTTCAAGACACAGGGAAAACTTCTAAACCTGTATGCTGGCAAACCCTGAAGACAAGGGAGCTGAAGCAGGGACAGTAAAGATTTTTCCTCCAAACCACAAGGACCAAATAAGACTTCTAAAACCTGGATGCTGATATTTTCTGTGCACGCATGGGTGCGGATCCAGGAGAGCAGAGAAGCTTACAAACAGATAAGACTTTTATTCTTAAGAGACTGCTTATATCTGCTTATTGCATGCTATGTTTGGGGCTGTGGAGAAATGCTTGACTAGGGAGATGTGAATTGTTTGCATAGTGTTTTCACTAGAAATACTCCCAAGTGAACGGAAGCATTGTCCCCCCCCCCCTTGTTTGGATGTTTTCCTGATAAAAAGGAAAAGGCACAATAAAGCCTTATTATAATTTCACATTATAACGCCTCCTAATTGCGTACCTCTGTGAACGTCCGTCCACAGGCCCCTAGGAATAAAATTCTTTCTGTCCCTAGTTCCTAGACCCCCCCCACTCGACCACAACCGGGTCCCCGTATCCTGGACCCCCGATAAGGGTCAAACCCATAAGAGCGGGCCGCGCCATAGGTTCCAATGGTGGCGGCAGAAACAGCTCAGGAAAACAGCTAAGTGTCAAATGCTGAATTTTGGTATTCCATAGTTCCGGTTTCGGAGGGTCCAGAGAGTCAGGGTTTGGGGTATCTGTAGCCAGTGCTCCGGCATCACTGCAGAACCATCCTTGACCTTCTTGGACCAACCCGATGGAGTGTGGACCCCCTTGAAAGTTCGGGATTTTCCCCATAGACTCAAATGGCGGCCAAACCCCATTGACCGGCTACGGCGGAGAAATCCCATTGACTTCAACGGCGGCATCGCCCCGTTGAAAGTCTATGGCGGGGACTCCCATAGCCGCCAACGGCGGCGGTTTGCCATTGAAAGTCTATGGCGGCGAAGCCCGTTGTTTTCAATGGGGATTTAGTGAAAAACCGTGATTTCATTTACAGCGGAGATTTGTGTATTAAAATGTAAAACGGTTTTAAGTGTATTTATGTATCTCTGGTTTCCCAAGTCGTAGCAGGTCGCAAATTGGACCCTAGGGTGTCCCTGTTCCGGCATTGAGAACTGGGAAGTTTGGACCTGCTGGACCCAAAGGAACCAGATATTTTAATATGTTCATGTTTTATTCAACATACTGTATTCCGAGATATGGGTAAAACTCAGAGGAAATTCCTTTGCATACCAGGGTAGCATATGGCCAGAAAGGCGACCCAATGTCTAGGACCTGAGTATGTTTCAAAGGATTTTGTCACCTCCACTGTTTGCATGAGGGTGGAGACTACTCAAACCAGAGCAGTCTTCAAGTGTTCCATTTCACACCTCACAACAAAGGATTTCCTGCCAGGTACTCCATTTGGTAGACTAGCTGGCATTCCTGATATCGAGGAGGGGTTATAGAAATGGGACCCCCGAGCTCTACTGCGCATATTCCAACTAGCCGGGGGCATGGGTCAAAAAGTGTTCCCACGTTAACTACTGGCTAGAGGAAATTGAGAACCAATCCACGGTACTCAATGTTAAGGATAGGGCACAAAAAGTTTATAAACTGATGTCCACCCTGTATCCTTTGTCTTTATTTTATCATCTGAATGCTACCTGATTGCGAGAGAATTGCTATGCTCCATACTTCTCATTCCCCAACCCCAAAGTAAGTGTACTTCTTGTTTGTTACTGTATTATTCGTGTGTTCACCTATCCAAAGGAATAAATATACTTTATTATATCTAAGACTCGTCCCAGTTCAGACCCAGTGATAAATATATATCATCTGTTATATATATTTATGTGTGATTTATACAGCCTGCCATAATCTCACCGTGACAGGCTTGTATAATAACTGGTGGCAGCGGTGGGATTGAACTGGACCTAGATTAGAGTATTCTGCGGGGTACTGTGATCTAGCAGGAACTTGATGGTAATTGCGAGTTCCTGGGTCTAAAGATATTGAGCACACGTTAGTGCAACAAGTAACGCAAGTTGTCACACCACATCACCTACTGCGACCCAGAACCATGAGTGAAGCGGAGAACGCCTATTACCTGAAAACTAGAAATCAGCTAAAAGACAAGTGCCGTGCCTATGGACTGGAATATGTGGACCAGGAGGTCGAGGACATGATTTCCGCAATCACCGCACATGAAGCCGAGCTTGCAGAGTCTCAGGATACGACTTAGCTTGCCCTTGTACAGCCGCCCGGAGATCAGGGACTGAACCCAGTGCCGGAGCGGCAGGATCCCAGGGAGGGGACAAGTGCACCTCCCGGGACAAGTGCGACAAGACGAGCAGTGATGGCTGCGGCCACCAGTCCGTTTACCCCCGAAATGTTGGCACTGATCACCACGTGGGGAGACCGAGGGACAGCGGAGGAGCGGCTAAAGTTTCTCTCAATGGCAGTGAACAGACCCGCTTATTGCCCCCAGGTCCAACCCCGCAAAGATGAACTCCAACTGGACAAGCACAGTCTCACCAAGTACGTGGAAGGCACTGATCGGATCGACATGTTTCTAAGGAACTTTGAAACGCAGTGCCGGCGGTACGGGGTGCTTCCCCAGCATAGGGTTGCACGCCTGTACCCGCTACTCTCCGGCTTGGCTAAGCAGACCTTGATGGCGCTTACAGATGAGTTCGCTGATGACTATGACCACCTGAAAGAACTTTTGCTATTTCAGCACGGTTTTACCCCTGAAGCTTACCGGGGTAAATTCCGGCTGGAGGAGAGACACCCTCAGGAGACCTATGTCACTTATGTGACCCGATGGCTTTGTACGGGCTACACTGGGTGGAGGGCTCTGAGGCCAGGACTTACCAACGCCTGCTGGACCTCATCTTTCAGGAGCAGATCATGCAGCAGTGCCCGCCGGCGGTGAGGGCTTTTGTGTATGATAAAAAGCCCAAGACCTACACCGAGGCGGCGAGGATGGCCGATGACTATGTGGTCAGCCGGTCCCAGATGACCGCCAAGGTACCAGCCAAAGCGGTAACTGCACCGGTGCCGGCCAAGAAAGCTGTGAGTACCCCCCAGTGGACCCAAAAGCCGCCTGCGGGCAGCGGGTCACAGAAGGCGGGAGAGCTCCGGCATGAGCGCCAGTGCTACAATTGCAACAGCACCGGTCACCTCAGACCAGATTGCCCGGAACCCCTGCGTTCCAACGGACCCTATCGAGGGCAATGCACCCCAGCTGCGAAGCCGGTAGCCCGCGTGCGGGTGGCTTCCACCAAAGAACCAGGACCGGTCATGGAAACAACTCCCAGCGAGACGTCCCATGTCACCCCTATCCCGGTTTCATCGGTGCCTACAGCCAGGAGCGGAGGACATCTCGGCGCAGACCTGCAGCAGACGGACGGCCGGAGCAAACATCTTACCCCGGTCACAGTCGGTGACCGGCAAGCAGTCGGCTTGCTGGATTCAGGAGCCGCAGTGACACTGGTCCGACCTGATATGGTCCGGCCAGAGGAATTGATCCCAGGCCCTGGGATGCAGATCACTGTGGCCGACGGAGAGCCACGTTTCGTGCAGGTGGCCTGAATCTTTTTGGATTGGGGGGTGGGCAAGGGTGTGCGGGAGGTGGGAGTTTTACCCGGTTTGGATGCTGAAATTCTTTTGGGCAACGACCTGGGACCGATGACCTGCACCTACGACCGTGTGCCCCAGCCCGCTGCAGTAGCGGCGGTTACCCGGAGCCAGACCACGGCAATGCCGGCGGCGGCCGCTCCAGTCCCCCAGCCTTTGGGACCAACGTTAGCGGAGGGCGCAGAGGAGCCCGGGGAGGTAAGCCAAGATCAGTTGCAACCACAGGCTGACTTACTGTTCCCCCTTACCTTGTCCCCTTCCCCTGACAATGACATGACTGGGGGGTGGCCAGACTTAGGAGCCCAGTTTAGGGAGGCAGTGAAGGCAGACCCTACCCTGGCCGGCGTGAGACTTCGGGCGTCCGAATCTCAGGCAGGGGAGGGCACTGAGCGCTGCCTATGGCATAAGGGACTCCTATACAGAGAAGAAGGGAACCCAGGGATAGAGGAGGGATTGACCGGTAAGCGACAGCTAGTAGTGCCCCAGGGGTACCGACAGCAATTGTTACGGGTAGCTCACTCTATTCCGTTAGCGGGACATCAGGGGGTCACTAGGACGCGAGCCCGGTTATTGCAACGTTACTACTGGCTTGGGGCATCCCGAGATGCGAGCAATTTCTGCCGCTCTTGTGATGCCTGCCAGCGAGTAGGTAAGGCGGGCGACCGTGTGAAGGCACCCCTGAGACCCCTACCGATAATAGGGGAACCCTTCCAGAAGGTAGCGATGGACCTGATAGGACCCCTCGTGATTCCTACTGCTGCGGCACAGTTTATTCGAGCATTTGCCCGTTCTGTGCCGCAGCAGTAGCCTGGCGCGCGCCCGAGTGTGACGGGCGCGCGCCGAAGAAGCGGAAGAGCGCCCTCCGATCGGGGCGCTCTCCCTACCGCTGCCGGGTCCGCCGGGTCCCCCGGAACCCCCTGCCGCTGTCCCTCGGGGAGCCCCTGGACACGCGTGCAGGGGGCGCACGATCCCGATGACGCGTGACCGCGCGTCTATGACGCGCGGCACGCCGAGGGGCGGCCACTAGCAAGCCGGGAGATTTCCCGGCTTGCGGTACCGACCACACTTCAATAAAGTGTGTCGGTAGTGTAGCAGGTCAGGGAAGCGCTACATCCTCACGGTGGTGGACTTTGCCACCCGGTACCCTGAGGCAGTAGCGCTTGGCACCATAAGTGCCAAGACAGTGGCAGCAGCTTTGCTGAACATTTTTGCTAGGGTAGGTTTCCCTAGTGAGATCCTAACCGATCAGGGGTCGCAGTTCATGAGTGAACAGTTACATTGTCTCTGGGATGCCTGCGGTGTACAGCACCGGCGCACTACCCCTTACCATCCCCAGACAAATGGATTATGTGAGAGGTTTAACGGGACCCTGAAGCAGATGCTTCGTACCTTTATAGAGGCGGAGGGGAAAGACTGG
Organism: Ascaphus truei; assembly: GCF_040206685.1. Lineage (NCBI taxonomy): Eukaryota > Metazoa > Chordata > Amphibia > Anura > Ascaphidae > Ascaphus > Ascaphus truei. Next base: position 411,825,963 of record NC_134486.1, on the reverse strand, counting down.
GAGATTCACCTGCAGCACTTGCTGTTTGCCTACCGAGAGGTACCGCAAGAATCTACAGGCTTGTTCCCCTTCGAGCTACTATATGGCCGCAGGGTACGTGGACCTCTGGACCTATTCCGTGAGGGATGGGAAGGGGAGGCTACTGCTACTGATGCTTCAGTGATCCAGTATGTAGTAGATCTCAGAGACCGGTTAGAGATGCTCATGGGGGTGGCCCAGGACCACCTCAGGGCTGCTCAGACCAAGCAAAAGCGATGGTATGACCAGCAGGCCCGTAGCAGAGAATTCATCCCAGGACAGCAGGTGCTTGTTCTCAAACCCACTCGAGAGAACAAGCTGATGGCTGCCTGGTCGGGACCGTACTCGGTCATCCGAAAGGTGAATGAGTGCAATTATGTTGTACAGGTAGCGCCTGAGAGGCACAAGACATACCACATCAACATGTTGAAAGAATACAGAACACCGAGTATGGGAGCAGTGCTGGCCATTTGTAGCCCACTGCTGGAGGATCCGGCGAGCAATGCTCTGCCTGATCTCCTAGGGGAGGCAAGGCAGGGAAACACTGTAGAGCAGGTAGAGATAAGGGCACAGTTGAGTGCTAGGCAGAAGGGAGAAGCCAGGGACATGCTAGCTCAGTATAGCGCCCTCTTCACTGACATGCCAGGAACCACACATCTCACCAAACACCCAGTACACACAGGGGACCTGCAGCCTCTGCATAAGCACGCTTATAGAGTGTCAGCAGAGGTCAAGACCAGTATGGAGAGAGAGATTGAGGAGATGCTGACCCTAGGGGTAATTACTCTCTTTCCCAGAGCCCTTGGGCAAGTCCAGTAGTCCTAGTGCCTAAGAAGGAAAAAACCACCAGGTTTTGTGTGGACTACCGGTTGCTCAACGCTGGGACGGTGTCAGATGCTTACCCCATGCCCCGCATAGATGAGTTGCTAGATGAACTTGCGGGGGCAAAGTATCTGACCACCATGGATTTGAGCAAAGGCTACTGGCAAATCCCCCTGACCCTGGAGGCTAGGGAGAAGTCAGCATTCATCACCCCAAGTGGCCTCTATGAGTTCTTAGTGATGCCATTTGGGATGAAGAATGCCCCGGCTACCTTCCAACGCCTGGTCAATAGGTTACTGGAAGGGATGCAGAGCTATGCCAGGGCTTACTTAGATGACATTGCTGTCTTTAGTAATTTCTGGGAATCCCACTTGTGTCTGCGGTGCTGGGTAGGATCAGGGAGGCTGGGCTTACCTTAAAACCCACTAAGTGTATGGTAGGGATGGCAGAATTCCTGTACTTAGGGCACAGGGTGGGTGGAGGGCATCTCAAGCCAGAGCCAGCCAAGGTAGAAGCCATAGTTGAGTGGCCTGTTCCAAAAACCAAGAAACAGGTCATGGCATTTTTGGGCACCGCAGGGTACTATAGGGAATTTGTCCCACAGTACAGCGCCCTGGCCAAACCCCTGACTGATCTGACCAAGATGCAACTGCCTATGCTTATTACCTGGACTCCTGCCTACAGTGGGGGCTGTGTTAAGGCAGGTGGGGGACGACGGCAAAGAACACCCTGTGGTGTATCTGAGTCGCAAACTGCTCCCCAGGGAAGTGGCATATGCCACCATTGAGAAAGAGTGCCTGGCCATTGTGTGGGCACTCAAAAAGCTTCAGCCCTATGTATATGGGAGGGCTTTCACGGTCATCACAGACCACAATCCCCTGAGTTGGCTACAGAGGGTATCAGGGGAGAATGCCAAGTTGCTGAGATGGAGCTTGGCTTTGCAAGAATTTGAATTTACCATTCAACACAAAAAGGGCAGTGAAAACAGCAATGCTGATGGACTTTCACGCCAGGACTATCCCTCTGAGACTGAGTTCATTAAGGGTGCCAGCAGTGCCCCACTCCCTGTTAGGGCCAGTGGGCCACAGGTCACCCATTAAGAAGGGGAGGTGTAGAGGGAGAAAGGGGGTGGCCCGGGATTAAAGGGGTTACACCCCATTTGGCCATCCCCTGACCTCCCCCGGGAGTCAAAGGGTTAACTGGGCTAAGACCCAGAACGGTGATTTAACCCCTGTAATGACATGTACATGTGTATTCCCCTGTTTCCCCTGTTTTATTGTAACATCTGGTCTGCAGCACACACACTGGGATCCATCCGGGAGCACAAGGGTTAATAGTTGTATAGTGATTATAGCCCTTTGTGTAATTTTCCCGCCTTTTCAGGCACCATTTTGCAGGTTCCCATAGGCCGCCATTAGGGCTCAATGCTTTTTAATGGTGAATCTTGCTGTGGAGTCCTGTTCCTGAGAAGACCAGCAGATGGCGTCCGAGAGGGAGAGCGGCGGTTTCCCATTGAAAGTCCCCGTATCCTGGACCCCCGATAAGGGTCGAACCCATAAGAGCGGGCCGCGCCATAGGTTCCAATGGCGGCGGCAGAAACAGCTCAGGAAAACGGCTAAGTGTCAAATGCTGAATTTTGGTACTGCTGCGGCCAAGTTTATTCGAGCATTTGCCCGTTCTTGGCCGCAGCAGTAGCCTGGCGCGCGCCCGTCACTCTCGGATCGGGGCGCTCTCCCTACCGCTGCCGGGTCCGCCGGGTCCCCCGGAACCCCCTGCCGCTGTCCCGCGGGACACCAGGGCTCCCTCGGGGAGCCCCTGGACGCGCGTGCAGGGGGCGCACGCTCCCGAAGACGCGTGACCGCGCGTCTATGACGCGCGGCACGCCGAGGGGCGGCCACTAGCAAGCCGGGAAATCTCCCGGCTTGCGGTACCGGCCACACTTTAATAAAGTGTGTCGGTAGTGTATTCCATAGCTCCGGTTCCGGAGGGTCCAGAGAGTCAGGGTTTGGGGTGTCTGTAGCCACTGCTCCGGCATCGCTGCAGAACCATCCTTGACCTTCTTGGACCAACCCGACGGATTGTGGACCCCCTTGAAAGTTCGGGATTTTTCCCATAGACTCCAATGGCGGCCAAACCCCATTGACCGACTACGACGGAGAACTCCCATTGACTTCAACAGCGGCATCGCCCTGTTGAAAGTCTATGGCGGGGACTCCCATAGCCGCCAACGGCGGCGGTTTGCCATTGAAAGTCTATGGCGGCGAAGCCCGTTGTTTTCAATGGGGATTTAGTGAAAAACCGTGATTTCATTTACAGCGGAGATTTGTGTATTAAAATGTAAAACGGTTTTAAGTGTATTTGTGTATCTCCGGTTTCCCAGGTCGTAGCAGGTCGCAAATTGGACCTTAAGGTGTCCCTGTTCCGGCATTGAGAACTGGGAAGTTTGGACCTGCTGGACCCAAAGGAACCGGATATTTTAATATGTTCATGTTTTATCCAAAATACTGTATTCCGAGATATGGGTAAAACTCAGAGGAAATTCCTTTGCATACCAGGGTAGCATATGGCCAGAAAGGCGACCCAATGTCTAGGACCTGAGTATGTTTCAAAGGATTTTGTCACCTCCACTGTTTGCATGAGGGTGGAGACTACTCAAACCAGAGCAGTCTTCAAGTGTTCCATTTCACACCTCACAACAAAGGATTTCCTGCCAGGTACTCCATTTGGTAGACTAGCTGGCATTCCTGATATCGAGGAGGGGTTATAGAAATGGGACCCCCGAGCTATACTGCGCATATCCCAACTAGCCGGGGGCATGGGTCAAAAAGTGTTCCCACGTTAACTACTGGCTAGAGGTAATTGAGAACCAATCCACGGTACTCAATGTTAAGGATAGGGCACAAAAGGTTTATAAACTGATGTTCACCCTGTATCCTTTGTCTTCATTTTATCATCTGAATGCTACCTGATTGTGAGAGAATTGCTATGCTCCATACTTCTCATTCCCCAACCCCAAAGTAAGTGTACTTCTTGTTTGTTACTGTATTATTCGTGTGTTCACCTATCCAAAGGAATAAATATACTTTATTATATCTAAGACTCGTCCCAGTTCAGACCCAGTGATAAATATATATCATCTGTTATATATATTTATGTGTGACTTATACAGCCTGCCATAATCTCACAGTGACAAGTTACTTTGTAGCTTTTCCACAAGGCATCCCTGAACTGGTAGAGGGCTATAAGCTAAGTTGTAATTAATCGTTTTAATTGAATACATTTTGTGTTCTATATTGTATATTTATATGTATCTTCTGATGTAGTATCATTTCTATCTATTCACTTTATACGATTAATAGAGAATTAATTGACTGCTGATTACCACACCATACCAGTGACCAATTAACATTCAAGTATTATGCTATATAAAGACAGACAGACTGGGGGGAGGTAAAACTCCTGATGAAGAAGTGTAAACTGTGAAAGGCGTTGAGATTCCAGTCAGTGAGAAGGCCATAGGCCATACCGCTGTGTGTAACGACAACTACCTGAGACAAGCAGAGCGATCCCGGAAGTCACGCGATCGCGACGTACCGGAAGTGACGTGAACAGGATCACGTGAAAGTGACATCAGATGCCGAAAACCCGCCAAGGCAACCCTAGGGGAAACCAACGGAGAGACGCCGTGAGCAGCTCTAATTTAACGGGGAATATACTGCACCGACACACTTTATTCGAGCAAATACCCAGTATGTACCTGGCAGATACCTGGAATGCGCCGCTCCTCACCTCTGACAAGCCCCGTTGCATTTGCCTTCCCAGCCTGGGTTCATGCCTGGCTGACGGGCGGCTGATCTGTTAAATGATAATGATTAGGATTTAATAGGCTGCAATGCTTCGCGTGTCTACCAGATGGCATAAATTCATGAATTGTAATGCAGTATATATATATATACTGTGCAGTATTGCAGCCAGCGGGAATAAAATGCTTCAATCCCTGCCTCGAAAATACCTCAATGCACTCGGGCAGAAAACAGTCACAAACCTCAATACACCCGGGTATACCCGAATTCATGGGACTAGCCGAGCTCGAATAAAGTGTGTCGCCAGTGTAGAGATTAAAACCAGAGACCTAACATAAAACACAGACAAAGCTCAGTTTTTAGCACATCTAGTGAGACTCATACACGGTACAGTGCCTAAATATATATGGATAAATATCTAATAAGTAAATGGTCTTTTAGTTTGACATTTTTGGCCAAAATTGTTGTAAGCCCCTGAGCCAACGCCAAGGCAGACCACATATCAGGGGTCCCTAACGCTAATATAAATTCTTAATAACCTGTTTAATAACAGGAAGAATGATTTATAGTAAATCTGTCAATATTAGCTGCAAAGTTCTGTCTGACTGAAGCTTTTATTAACCTGTACATTACCAGGAAAAGCACTCTGTATTAGAGATGTCACAGCCAAACTGCAAGCAGGCAAGTTCCCCTGAGTGGAAGATGCTATGGAGTGAGCCCATAACCATTTAAATGTGGGAGGGGGTGAGCTTAAATTAAGTAGGAGGTTGCCAACCTCCAATCAGCCATGACTAGCTGGACAAGAATTGTAAAACATACTGGACACCTAACAAGCTCCTATTAACCCCCAAAATACCCACAACATATATAAGCATATGAGTGTCAGAGGAGTGCTACTGAGCATGGCAATATGCATTAAAACCAGAGACCTAACATAAAACACAGACAAAGCTCAGTTTTTAGCACATCTAGTGAGACTCATACACGGTACAGTGCCTAAATATATATGGATAAATATCTAATAAGTAAATGGTCTTTTAGTTTGACATTTTTGGCCAAAATTGTTGTAAGCCCCTGAGCCAACGCCAAGGCAGACCACATATCAGGGGTCCCTAACGCTAATATAAATTCTTAATAACCTGTTTAATAACAGGAAGAATGATTTATAGTAAATCTGTCAATATTAGCTGCAAAGTTCTGTCTGACTGAAGCTTTTATTAACCTGTACATTACCAGGAAAAGCACTCTGTATTAGAGATGTCACAGCCAAACTGCAAGCAGGCAAGTTCCCCTGAGTGGAAGATGCTATGGAGTGAGCCCATAACCATTTAAATGTGGGAGGGGGTGAGCTTAAATTAAGTAGGAGGTTGCCAACCTCCAATCAGCCATGACTAGCTGGACAAGAATTGTAAAACATACTGGACACCTAACAAGCTCCTATTAACCCCCAAAATACCCACAACATATATAAGCATATGAGTGTCAGAGGAGTGCTACTGAGCATGGCAATATGCATTAAAACCAGAGACCTAACATAAAACACAGACAAAGCTCAGTTTTTAGCACATCTAGTGAGACTCATACACGGTACAGTGCCTAAATATATATGGATAAATATCTAATAAGTAAATGGTCTTTTAGTTTGACATTTTTGGCCAAAATTGTTGTAAGCCCCTGAGCCAACGCCAAGGCAGACCACATATCAGGGGTCCCTAACGCTAATATAAATTCTTAATAACCTGTTTAATAACAGGAAGAATGATTTATAGTAAATCTGTCAATATTAGCTGCAAAGTTCTGTCTGACTGAAGCTTTTATTAACCTGTACATTACCAGGAAAAGCACTCTGTATTAGAGATGTCACAGCCAAACTGCAAGCAGGCAAGTTCCCCTGAGTGGAAGATGCTATGGAGTGAGCCCATAACCATTTAAATGTGGGAGGGGGTGAGCTTAAATTAAGTAGGAGGTTGCCAACCTCCAATCAGCCATGACTAGCTGGACAAGAATTGTAAAACATACTGGACACCTAACAAGCTCCTATTAACCCCCAAAATACCCACAACATATATAAGCATATGAGTGTCAGAGGAGTGCTACTGAGCATGGCAATATGCATTAAAACCAGAGACCTAACATAAAACACAGACAAAGCTCAGTTTTTAGCACATCTAGTGAGACTCATACACGGTACAGTGCCTAAATATATATGGATAAATATCTAATAAGTAAATGGTCTTTTAGTTTGACATTTTTGGCCAAAATTGTTGTAAGCCCCTGAGCCAACGCCAAGGCAGACCACATATCAGGGGTCCCTAACGCTAATATAAATTCTTAATAACCTGTTTAATAACAGGAAGAATGATTTATAGTAAATCTGTCAATATTAGCTGCAAAGTTCTGTCTGACTGAAGCTTTTATTAACCTGTACATTACCAGGAAAAGCACTCTGTATTAGAGATGTCACAGCCAAACTGCAAGCAGGCAAGTTCCCCTGAGTGGAAGATGCTATGGAGTGAGCCCATAACCATTTAAATGTGGGAGGGGGTGAGCTTAAATTAAGTAGGAGGTTGCCAACCTCCAATCAGCCATGACTAGCTGGACAAGAATTGTAAAACATACTGGACACCTAACAAGCTCCTATTAACCCCCAAAATACCCACAACATATATAAGCATATGAGTGTCAGAGGAGTGCTACTGAGCATGGCAATATGCATTAAAACCAGAGACCTAACATAAAACACAGACAAAGCTCAGTTTTTAGCACATCTAGTGAGACTCATACACGGTACAGTGCCTAAATATATATGGATAAATATCTAATAAGTAAATGGTCTTTTAGTTTGACATTTTTGGCCAAAATTGTTGTAAGCCCCTGAGCCAACGCCAAGGCAGACCACATATCAGACACAGAACCCCAAGGAACTTTTCCAGCGTTACCTTCAGTTTTCCTCACCCATACAGTATATACATGCATTTTATTCATGTGCAAAATGTGAGTAAATTGTGTACATGCTTTTCATTATCAATGTAATTTCTTTTGATCTGCACTATGTTTGCTCTTATCCTTTTACCCTGAGGGAGAACATCACTATATGAAGAAACATCACAACCACAGTGTGGAAATAGGCTTTATTGAGACTTACACACTGTAAGAAGAACACCCATAAGAGCCAAGATTTCATCCACAAGCCAACCTGTTATACCAGTGTGCACTATATTATCTTTTTATTTTTGGGGGTTGATTGTGCTCTCTCTAGATTTTTTGGAGAATCAGAAAAGACAACACATTTGATGCAAAAAAAAAAAATAATACAAATTAGATTATTTGTAGTTATCTTTTTGCATCAAGGATGGATACGTGAGCATTATTAACCGCAACTTAAGTCTCCAAACTTTGCAATGTCCACAAATCACAATTAGCATGTGCAAAATTGGCTTGTTCTCCGTATTAATTCTACAGTAACTCTTCTAATTCAGGGGATAAATCATTAACCTAGATGTCTAATGACTTCATAATGAATAATAGAAGGCTGAATTAAAACAAAATAATTTATGTCAATAACCAGTTTTGTCATCTTTTTTTTTAGGGCCAATGAAATTAGCTTTGTCCATTGAAGCTAAAGCTTGGAAAATATTATTGTGCCGCTACTTAAATGAAGAATACAAGAAGAAAATGGCAGACATCGTAACATTTATAAGTGAATACTTGAAAAAGTTATCCCGTCCTATACGAGATTTAGATGATGTAAGATTTGCAATGGAAGCCTTGGCTCAAATACGAGACAATGAAATACTAATTGATATGACTTTGGGACCTATAGAAGTAAGAATCTTTTTATTTAGTCATGATATTTATATAACAAGTTATACTAATTAACTGTGTTTTTAGTTATCATCACGTTCAGTCATTTTATTTTAAGTTGTTATTAAAAGTTAGGTTTTAACAAATACATTTCACCTTTGCACATCAACTTGACACCAACATTTATCCACTTGACTGTACCTTTACAAATAAATGTTTTTGCACCTCTTCGCCTTATTTAGTTTGTGTTCCATATTCACATCTATTAAGGTGCACCTCTCCCACAGGGGGATAATATTACTTATTACTATGAGATTTATCCTTATTTCATCCTGATCTAACTATCTTTACAGTGTGGAAGTTGTGTTGCTAGTCATGATATTTACTCCAAAAATGACTTATGACTACTTTTATTTCTTTAATATTTTGTTTTCTAGGAGGCATATAGTATTTTAAATAGATTTGAAGTTGATGTGACTAGGGAAGAAACAGAAGGAGTTGATACATTGAGATACTCATTTAACAAACTACTATCTAAAGCGGTAAGTATTTTTAATCACGTAAGAATGCAATGTACAGTAATGTACAGTATGTAAAATGTAAAATACAATGGAAGCTTTATATTTTTGTTAAAGCAGCAATCCCCCTCTGAAGACTATGGGCCTCATTCTGTAAACGTCACTAAATCCAAGATGGCCGGCGTCACATGGTATTTCAGTCAATCAGAGTGTGGAATTGGTTCCCACGATCTGATTGGCTGAAATACCATGTGACGCCGGCTTCGTGACATCATCTTAAAGGCAAATGAAGCACAGCTATTCTGATTGGCTGGCATAATTCCCTTTAAGTGACGTCATTTAAGAAAAATAATAATTAAAGTCGGAACATGGTTTTAACAGCCAATCAGGTGGCTGTTAACCATTTGGAGGCTAAATGTGATGTCACAAGCCCTATTTAAGGCCGTGACGCCTCATTTGAGCCCAAGAAGACGACGAGACAACATCGGTTGGGATCTACCATGGGGCTTTTTGGATTGACAGATGAAGATAGAAGATAAAGAAGATCAAGAAATAGTGACAGATGAAGATAGAAGAAGGTGATTAAAGAAAGAAAAAAGAAGATTTGGGTACCTGATCTGGATCTTCATGGCGGATGGCATCGGATGCTGTTGGAGGCCTTCAAGGTACGTGAGCTTCGTGTTTCCCCGGGAGTCGGAGGGCCACCGCTTCTAATGGTAAGTAATATATTGAATGTTTGTAAATGTCTTTTTTAACAGGTTTTTTCATTGGATGTGTTTTTTGATTTTTTTGGGGAGGCACATTGACTGATAATATATTAATCTGTACCACTTTAGGGAACAGATTAATACATTATTATGACAATATTTGGGGGGCATTTCTGGCTTGGTATTTCTGTTGTTTTTTTTAATTACAGTTTATTATGTTTTTAGTTAATGTTGTATTATGTTAGCTAATGCGTTTAATGGTTATTTCAGATATTGTTTGAATTTATTTCTTTGTATTTTAATGTTCAAATTAATTCATTAATGTTGTAGAAATTGATTGGTTTGATTGGTTAATGTTACTATTAATTTTGAGTTGGTTTAGTAATTAATTGGTTTGATTGGTTACTGTTTAAAATAATTCGGAGTTGTTTTAGGAATTAATTGTTTTGATTAGTTAATGGTTTAATTAACTAATTCATTGTTGATAGTGTTATTTCTTGTATTCATTGGATTAGCTGGCTACTGTTTTTATTTAGTTAAGTGTGTTTTTTTGGAGTTTGGTTATGTTTTATTATTGTGTGTCTCGTGCATTAATGTATTGTGATTATGGTGCCCATTGAGTGCTATAGAGGCTTATCATGCCCATATTATTATTATATGGGTATGATGTACTATACTACTCAATGGGTACAGGGTGGGTATAGTCAGTCCGGGGTGGGTGCTTAGGCCTCCCGGGTTTGTATCGGGACAGGGTGGGTTAACCATTTAATGACTATAGCGGTTAGTAACCGCTAAGGTGATTAAGGGGTTAGGGGCCATTAGAATGTCTTTATTATGTATATATGCTTTCTTGCAACGGAAGACAGAGGGACCTGCTGTTGTGGTAAGAATAACTTTATTTATTTACTTTATTTATGTATGCTAATGCAGTGTTTAACAATGGGCAAATAATCTATTATCCATTATCCATTACTGTGTGTGTTTGGGCGGAGGGGGCATGTATTGATGTTTATTAAATATTTTTTTAATATACATTTGTTTCATAGTATAGATGTGCAGGAGGTCTCCGGAGCTGAACCGCGTTGGTTTTATGTCCGGGGACCCCCTGCTTCCCAAGATACAGGCCCCATTATGGAGTGCCGGTATCCCTCTGAATTGAAATGTCCCGCATCACGTGACCGGGACATTTCCTTGCATAGGAGATACCGGCACCCCATAAAGGTGCCTATATCTCGGGAAGCAGGGGTCCCCGGCCATTAAACCAACGCGGTTCAGCTCCGGAGACCCCCTGCACATCTACACTATGAATGAAATGTATATTAAAAAACATAATTTGTGGGTGACATTTTCGCTGTGAGAGGTGGCTCTCTCAGAGCCGCTCTCTCTGCAGCAGAAATGTATCGCTGGGTTAGGCCTTTTCAGAGGCTCCATGCTCTCGCTGGCAGCAAATCGCTCGTTTTGGGAATTTTGCTATGACAGGTAATCGAGGCTTTCTGAATACCGTGATTGCAACGCCCAAAAAAACGTAGATTTAAATTCCCAGGCGAAATTTTTTATCAACCTTTACTGAATGAGGCCCTATGAGTTTAACTCATATAATACTAGAAACTTGCCCCCGAGCATTTCCTGCTCTTTTCCCCTTTTTAAATGCTGGGGTGAAAAATCATGATTTTGTTAAACTCTATCATCTGATGTTATCAAGATAACCTTAGATTGCACTTGGCTTTGGGGAGTCATCCATTTTGACCTCCCAGACATTTAGGCCCGATTCACAGTGCTCTTTTAACTCAGTGCTACTAACTGGCCGTTAATGGCTATTATTCTCCCTGATGTTAACACATATCCACAAAGCTAGTTATATGCAAAAACAACTGCCATTGTATATCTCATTAGCATAGGCTTAACGTAATGTTAAATTAGTACAGTATCTTGCGTTACCTTCAAATAACAGTCCTCGTGTTAAGTATGTCTTACCCTAGGGGGGCGTTAGCTCCCTCCAGATCCTGAAAACTGAAATATGGATTTGAGAGAGAGATAGAGAGAATATAGTACATGGAGAGACACCTGTGAACAAAAATGAACACACCTGAGATTCCTGGGATTATGCTAATATCAAGCATTTCAATATATGTTGCATTTATCTCAGATGCAGGTATCTCACATGTGTTAATTTTTGTTCACAAGTATCTCTCCACACGTTGTTTAAAGGAGTGTTTGGGGAGGTATATAAATCACTTGGGACTTTATAAAAAATAGGATTCCACTTTTGCATATCCTTAGCACTAAACTACTAGAAATCCTCCCTAGAGAGGTCAGTACGCCGCACAGCCGTGGAACAAAGCTTCAGAAAAGGCTGATCAGTGAAACATGAAACTTTAATAGAACAAAGTGCAAACGGATCCTCTTGACGCGTTTCGGCCCGTCAGGCCTTTTGACAAAGGCCTGACGGGCCGAAACGCGTCAAGAGGATCCGTTTGCACTTTGTTCTATTAAAGTTTCATGTTTCACTGATCAGCCTTTTCTGAAGCTTTGTTCCACGGCTGTGCGGCGTACTGACCTCTCTAGGGAGGGTTTCTAGTGTTCTGGTGCCTGCTGCCTGCACGCCGGGCTGTGTATGGTGTATCTGCGTCTCCCCGCTGTATCCGGAAGTACCGGCACTGCCGCCGGTCAGGTGACCACCCACCGCGAACGAGCGGGTGCAGGGTTGGCGGCGGAAGAAAGTGCTGGCAACGTGAGAAGATCTTCCCATTATTCCAGCAAGAGACATCGCAGACAGAGGGACACACAGCATTGTTCATGCAGGAAGACAGACGGGCCACTTCATCACGTCCCCCAGTGCAACTGTAAGTTATCTCCCTTCAAGTCTTTCTCCAACTTCATTGTGCTTACAGCTAGCCAGTTGTAGAGAATCATATATATTTCAACACACACTGGGGGATAGTGGCACCCTTCAATCAGATTTATTGTTAAAACACCATTTCACAGCTGCAGCTACATTTTCTGAGCGCCTGGTGGGTTAACTGGCTGTTTACCCGTTTTCACATCCTTAGCACTAAAGGCCATTGTAATTAACCTGTGACAGTAAAGGGTTAACCAGGCTCATTAATAAAGGTTAAGCCCGTCTGGTTAACGCTGATTCATGTATTGGGGTTCGGGAGTGTCAGCTCTTGATCCCTGTGATTGTACATGCATTCTGTAAAAATTTGCGACAATAAAGAATTTTTGTGTTTTTACCTTTCCAGGTGTGCCAGCAAGCAAAGATTGCTATGCTATGAGTTTCAAGGGGGGGTTTACGGAGAAAGTCTTGTCAGATTGTGTCTAGGTAGCGGGGTTCCAGAGTTGCTGGAGACCCCTAAAATGTACCCGGGAATCATGTGAAAATTCTCAGACACGTTGATGCACATTGCTCTGGAAAATCTCCCCTTGAAAACGATTGCGCGACTCACCGCTAAGATTCCCTGCTTCAGCACAGACCAGAAAGGTAAATGGGCCATAGGGATGTATGGTGTCCCTGGAACTGTAAAGGGGTCCCTAGTTTAATAGGGGATGCCCAGTTAATGCCCATATCACCCAGAACCTGGTATAGGGGTTCTGGGGGTACTCCAACCATATATGAGGTTGCAAGGAGTTTTTAAATCTAAGTCCGGTATAGTGTGTGGTGAATATGGCTAGTAGGAATAAAGTGCAGGATTCCTATTCTATTCCCCATAACCATAAGACAGAAATGTTTCAAGTATATATTTTATTAAACTGGTATGTTTAAAGTGTATATATGCTTGTGCACAGTATATGAGCTGGGACTTCTAGGTCCAGGGTTCCGAGAGACCATTTGGCTACCAAGCTTGGTGCCATCAAGTCTGCTCAGGTCCCAGATATGAAACCCTCAGAGGTTGCCAAGGTGTGAAAGTCATTTGGGTACTGGAGTTAGTCTCAAGTACTCACGCCCTGGAGTGAATGGAAGTCATCGGAGTACCATTTGCCCCAACCCAGACTTTAAGGAGCCTAACTCAGTGGGTGGGGTCTGCATGACAAGTGGCAGAGGTGCCAATTTGGCGCATGCCCTTGTCCGATGCCGAAGTCTCTCTTGCCCAGCTTCAGTAGACTGGCAACTCTTTGATTGGCTGGTAGGATTTTTCCCACGCTCGGATTGGCTGTAGTATTTCATGATTGAACTCTGAAATATTATAAGAAACCCTCAGCCAATCCGGAGATGTATGTATGTATGTATGTATGTCTTTATTTGTATAGCGCCATAAAATGTACATAGCGCTTCACAGTAGTAATACATGTCATATAAATAACAAATATAAATAACAGATCATGGGAATAAGTGCTTCAGACATACTGTAAAAGTAACATTAAGGAAGGAGTCCCTGCTCCGAGGAGCTTACAATCTAATTGGTAGGTAGGGAGAACGTACAGAGATAGTAGGAGGGAATACTAGTAAGTGCGTCTGCAGGGGGCCAAGCTTTGTGTCATGTGTCCATGATTATCCAGTGCTACTCATATGCTTCTTTAAGCAGATGTGTCTTAAGGTGGGTCTTAAAGGTGGATAGCGAGGGGGCTAGTCGGGTATTGAGGGGAAGGGCATTCCAGAGGTGTGGGGCAGAAAGTGAGAAAGGTTTAAGGCGGGAGAGAGCTTTAGATACAAAGGGGGTAGTAAGAAGACTTCCTTGAGAAGAACGCAAGAGTCGTGATGGTGCATAGCGAGAAATTAGGGCTGAGATGTAATGAGGGGCAGAAGAATGTAAAGCTTTAAAAGTGAGCAGTAGAATTGAGTGTGAGATACGCGATTTAATCGGAAGCCAGGAGAGGGATTTCAGCAGGGGAGACGCTGAGACAGATTTAGGAAAGAGTAGAGTGATTCTGGCAGCAGTGTTTAGGATAGATTGTAGGGGAGACAGGTGAGAGGTAGGAAGGCCGGACAGCAGGAGGTTGCAGTAATCGAGACGTGAGAGAATGAGGGCCTGAGTCAGAGTTTTAGCAGTTGAGTAACAGAGGAAAGGGCGTATCTTTGTGATATTGCGGAGGAAAAAGCGACAAGTTTTAGAAACGTTTTGAATATGAGAGGAGAATGAGAGAGAGGAATCAAGTGTGACCCCTAGGCAGCGTGCTTGGGCTACTGGGTGAATGATCGTATTTCCAATAGCAATGTGGAAGGATGTAGTAGGGCCAGGTTTGGGAGGTAGTATAAGGAGCTCTGTTTTTGCCATGTTAAGTTTCAGTCGGCGGATGGCCATCCAGGATGATATTCCAGAGAGGCATTCAGAAACTTTGGTCTGTATAGCAGGTGTAAGGTCAGGGGTTGAAAGGTAAATTTGTGTGTCGTCAGCATAGAGGTGATATTTAAACCCAAAAGATGTGATTAGGTCACCTAGAGAGAGTGTGTAGAGAGAAAAGAGAAGGGGTCCCAGGACAGAGCCCTGGGGTACCCCCACAGAGAGATCAATAGAGGAGGAGGAGGTGTTAGCAAAAGAGACACTGAAGGTACGATGGGAGAGGTAAGAGGAGATCCAGGATAAAGCTTTGTTCCGAATACCAACAGTATGGAGAATGTGAAGGAGAAGAGGGTGGTCCACGGTGTCGAATGCTGCAGAGAGGTCGAGTAATATGAGCAGAGTGTAATGACCTCTGTCTTTGGCAGCGTGGAGGTCGTCAGTTATTTTAGTGAGGGCTGTTTCAGTAGAGTGAGCAGTGCGGAAGCCAGATTGTAGAGGGTCTAGTACAGAATAGGTGTTGAGAAAGTGTAGCAATCGAGAGAATACAAGACGTTCAAGGAGTTTGGAGGCAAAAGGCAGGAGGGAGACAGGTCGATAGTTAGAAAGACAGGTAGGGTCAAGCTTGCTGTTTTTGAGTAATGGTATGACTGTTGCATGTTTGAAGGTGGAAGGAAAGGTACCAGAGTAGAGGGAGGAGTTAAAAATGTTTGTGAACATAGGGATTATAGTAGGACTAAGGTTTTAGGAGATGGGAGGGAATGGGATCAAGAGAGCAAGTGGTAGAGGGAGAAGAGGAGATCAACAATGACACATCCTCCTCTGAGACAGTGGAAAAAGAGTCAAGGAAGGCAGGAGCAGAGTTAGGAAGATGTGTAGTATGGGAGGAAGAAACAAAGGGGATGTTCTGGCATATGGATTCCACCTTTTCCTTAAAATAGTCAGCAAAGTCCTGAGCTGAGATGGAGGAAGAAGAGGAGGCAGCTGAGGGTGGTTTGAGTAGAGAGTCAAAGACAGAGAAGAGTCAGCGTGGGTTAGACTTGTGCTTGTTGATTAGAGAAGAAAAGTAGGCTTGTTTAGCTTGCGAGAGGGCAGACTTGAAACAGGATAGCATAAATTTGTAGTGATGGAAGTCTGCGAGAGTATGAGATTTCCTCCAGAGGCGTTCAGAAGAACGAGTGGAGGAATGCAGCATGCGTGTGTGGGAATTTAGCCAGGGTCTTGGGTTAGAAGGGCGAGGACGGCAGAGAGAAAGCGGGGCATGTAGATCAAGAGAGGAGAGTAAAGCAGAGTTGTAGTTCCTGACCAAGTTGTCAGGGTCTGTAGCAGAGCTGAGAGAGGAGAGGGAGGAGCGTAAAGTGGACTCAAAGTCTGGTAGGTTAGTAGAGCTTAGGTTTCTGCAGAACCGAGGGGTAGATGGAGGTGGAGAAGGGGAGAAGCGAGATAGAGAGAATGAGATGAGGTGATGGTCAGAGAGAGGAAAAGGGGAAATGGAGAAATCGGAGAGAGAGAAGTTTTTAGTAAAAACCAGGTCTAGGTAGTGGCCATCGTTGTGGGTGCTGGCTGCTGTCCACTGTTGAAGGCCAAAAGAAGAGGTTAGAGAAAGAAAGCGGGAAGCCCATGGGAGAGAAGTGTCATCAATGTGGCAATTGAAGTCCCCAAGGAGAAGAACAGGAGTCTGAGGACAGAAAGAAAGAGAGCCAGGATTCAAAGTGAGAGAGAAAGGCAGAAGGGGAATGAGTAGAGGTAGGTGGGCAATAGATGACCGCCACGTGGACAGGGAGAGGAGAGAAGATCTCGACAGTGTGAGCCTCAAAGGAGGGAAAAGCAAGAGAGGGAGGAAAAGGAAGGGTACGGTAGCGGTAGATAGAGGAGAGCAGGAGCCCCACACCTCCACCCCTGCCATCAGGGCGCAGAGTGTTGGAGTAAGAAAGGCCACCATAAGAGAGGGCAGCTTCCAGAGTCAGATTGAGTGAGCCAAGTCTCAGTTATAGCAAATAGGAGCAGAGAGCGAGAGAGAAAGAAGTCATGCACAGAGAGGAACTTGTTAGAAAGGGAGCGAGCATTCCAAAGGGCACAGGAGAATGGGAGAGAGGAGGAAGGGTGGCAGGGGATTGGTATGAGGTTAGAGGGGTTGACACCAGAAGGAGTAGAAGTTGCATTAGGCAGGTGAGGACAAGAGCATGTAGAAATAAGGCAGGGGCCAGGATTAGGCGAGATATCCCCAGAAGCAAGGAGGAGAAGCATGGAAGGAAAGAGTATGTGTGAGGATGATTTGTAGGGGTGTGTTTTTGTGCAGGGGGAATAGCTGTGTAGTGTCAGAGGGTGCAGGTAAGAAAGGAGTTCATGTGAACTGAGAAGTGGTGAAGGAAGGAGAGATGGAGATATATGAATAGAGTTGGAGACATAAGGAGACTGGTGGAAGGAAGTGCATAATTTGAGAAGTGAGGTCACAGCAAATATAAATAGTAAAGGCGGCATCGCAGAAATAGTAACGTGCTAAGATGTGCAGTCTGGGATAGATGATATCCTCCTTTTCAACGTAGTTGAAATGCAGGAATCAGGGCCAGTAGGTGTTGTCCACTTTTCCACAGAAAGTGGTCTGACTCTTCACTTGCCTTAGACTCGGACGCCCGAAATCTCATACCTTCCAAGCTGGGGTCAGCTTTCACCGCATTCCTGAACTGTGTCCCTAACACTGGCCACCCACCCTTAGGCTGGGGCCATAGAGGGGTGAGGAGGTCCGAGCCGCGCTGACGCTGAGGCTCGCCTGCTGAAATCTGCGCGATTCCATGGACTTGCAGGCAAGCCAGCATGCGCGAAGGGAGCCGGGGGGAAGTGGTTGGAGGCGGGGCCGTGACGTCGCTGGGCCAATCGCCCGCGATGCACTGACGTCAACGTCACGGTGCCAACGTCACGGCGCCGTGACGTTGACGCTGCTTCAGGCTGATTGGATGTTTTCAGCCGACAGCGCGCTGAAAAACAGCTTGGCTGTCGGCTGAAAATTCCAAAGTATCAACACGCCTGCGGACGCTCGCGTGAGCCCCCTCTCAAGGCATCCTCATTGAGGATGCAGGGGCTCAGCGCTGAGCGTCCGCGCGGCTCAGCACGGCCAGTCCTTCTATGGACTCGGCCTTAGTCTCTACGTCGAGGGGAATGGGAACAGGTAAAGGGGATGGTCAAGTAAGTCTCTGGTCGCGGTCAGTCTGGCTTACCTGTCTGGTCTCCGCAGAGACCCCTGGAACAGTTGGTCCCAAATGCAGGGGGACAGGGGATGAGTCCTCTGTAAGCTTGGCTGACTGACTCCTGGTAATAGCTGCCACCGGAGCCAGCTCTGCTGTAAAGACACAGGTTACATGCCCAGGTCATTGCCAAGTAGGACCTCAGCATCTAACCCGGGCAATACCCCCACCTCATTCATGCCATGTCCGGCACCCTAATCCAAAAAGACCCGGGAAACCTGGAGAGACTGCGGTCCTCCACCTGGCATGGACACTCGCATCCCGGTGCCCTGGAGAAAATCCTCTGTCCTGACCATATCTGGTCGGACCAGGGTAACAGTGGCACCGGAGTCCAGCAAGCCATCCGCTTGGCGATCTCTGATGGTCACTCTCCGAAGATGCTTCTGCCGGACATCGTTAGATTGCAACCAGACTGGCGCAACCTGATGTCCCTCTGTCTCCACTGCTGGTCCCGGGGTGGCATGCACAGTTCTCTCCACAGATGTCCCTCTGTGGGTTGATTCCGTTGCTGTTCTTGACTCCTCTGTGTGCCAGCCGCACATCGGCGACTGGAGAACGTTGCCCCTTATGGGGTCCTCCGGACTTTGCACGGTCCGGACAGTCTGGTGTGATGTGACCTACTTTATTGCACAGATAGCATCTCCTCTCGTGCTTAAACTCTGCAGCTGCGGGGAGGCTCCCTTCTGCTGCAGTCTTGTGTACCCACTGAGGAGTCTGCTTATCTACCCTGGCTGGCACAGCCGGTTTCCTGGTAGCCCCTTTCTCATCCATTAAGGCACGACCGGTCACGTACTCATCAGCCATCCTCGCAGCTTCCACATGGGTCTTAGGTTTACGGTCAAAGACCCATGCCCTCACGTCCGAGGGACACTGCTGCAACAACTGTTCTTGGAAAATCAAGTCCAGTAATGTGTGGTATTTGGTAGCACCACAACCCTCCACCCACTGGGTTCCCTGCAATGCCATGCGGCCTCCGTCCCGGACATAGGACTCCCTGGGGTATCGTTCCCCTGTCCTGAACATGCCCCAGTAAGCTTCTGGGGTGAGGGCATACTGCATCAGCAGCATTGCTTTGACATGCTTGTAGTCATCTTTATCCTCTAGTGGGATAGCCTGCACAGTCTCTTTGGCCACTCCGGAAAACAAGGGGTGTAATCGCAATGCCCAGTCCCGTGGTGGCACCCGGTATCTCTGACATTGGGTTTCAATTGATCAGGTGGGAGTGAGGGGACACATTACCATGTACCGCTGCAAGCATCCAAATCCTCTCATCTGCTGTAGCCCTCTCTCCCCATGAGGTAAGAAGTGCGGTGATTCCAGGGGTGGCGGGTCCAGTAGCCATGGGGACTACTACTGCCGCATTTCCAAGAACAAGTCTTTCACCATTATTCCTTTGATTGCCCTCTCCCTCCCCATGTCCATCTCCCTCCGAGGCTGGATTAACCTCCTGCACCCCGGGCTGAAGTGTAATCACTGCTGCTGCAGGTATGGGCTCATTGCACTCAGGTGAAGCAATGCTGGCTTCATGCCGTTCCAAGTCCTCCTCCAGTGGTACCTTTGACCGACCAGCAGTCCATAACTCTCACACCGGTCCACGACTCGAGCACGATCCCAGTTCTGGAACCGTCCCAATCGCTTATCCATGTTCACCCGCAGGCACAAAGTTATGGAACAAAGGGACTCTGTACTTTTTCGTGCTCTTGTGTAACTTGTGTACGTTACCTCTTGCTTTGGGAGCTCACAATCTTTGAGTCTCCCACTAGGCTATAGGATCCCATAGGATGCTATAACATAGGCTCAATCTTATCCCACCGCTGCCTCCAGAAAAAAACCTGTCACGGGAGACCAGCACTTTTAACACCTTTATACCCGGGGATCATACGATTGAGCAAAGCAGACAGATAAAATAAATTGTAATTTATTTTCACAAATGACAAACACACTATGTTACACAATTACACTCAAAATACATTTACTGGGACGGGGGCAAATGATAAAACTTATTCCCAAAATGAAATCTTGGAAAGAAATGTCTCTAGGAGCAATTTCCCAGGAGTGGGAGTTGCTCGCAAACAGAGCTGGAAACAGTCCTCGGTCAGTGGCGCCACACACAACCGCTGTTACTCTGCCGAAGCTGCTTCGTTCGTTCTGCCGCGGTAGTATTGGATCTTGGACCATCAGTGTGACGAAAATGGGCGTAATCAGCGCATTAATAAAGGCAGTGTGCTCAGCTGGTTACCCCTATTTCGTACTGGGGATGAAGGGATTAATTTTTCATGCACTGTACATGTCTTATTTTTCCCTCTGTCCCTTGTTGTCCCCATTTGGCAGGATTGTATGTGCTTGCAGTTTAGTACATCCCAAGCACACACATATGAAAAATATAATTGTGAGATAAGGGGACCATGTATGATCAATAAAGTGTATTTTTGCTGCTGGTTTTAAGAGACAAGCAGGAGGAAGGTTTTTTTTTTCTCCTGTCATTATAATGCACACAAGAACCAAATATTTTGACACCTATGAACTGGGTCACTTTCCTATGCAAGCTTCAAAGACCACATGCTGGGGGCAGTCCCTGTGAGTCTCAGGAAGATTTGCATATGAAAGCCCCAGGGTCAGGAGGTGTGAAATTGGCCAGGATGGATGCTAAATAGGAAATCCTGTTGACCATTTGTGCTAGCTCACATCCTGAGTTTCCCCTTCCAGTCTGAGAGGGGCCAGGTAAAGAGGGGAGTGCACCTATGCTAAGTAGCCAAGGTGGCGTTGTCGCACATGCTCTGCGTGAACAGGAAATCCCTAGAGTGCCCACTCTCCAAACTGTGGGTAAGTAGGGGATTGGGGAATGAGAACTTTCCCACGAGGGGGATTGGCTGGGTATGTGTCAGGAAGCAGGGCTCACACAACACCTCCTTACCTGCCTCGGAGGTCATTGCTGCTGCCCCTCCCTCCTCGCTGGCGTGGGACTCGGTGATCTCACCCGACGCCGGTTCTTGCATCCGCTATCTTGTCGGAGCGCACGCAGGAGGATCTTACACAGCGCACTCCTCCGGCAGTAATTTATTCACTCCTCCGTTCATCTAGCCACGCCCCCCTTGTACAGCTGCAGCCCCGCTCCTGCTCTCACACTCCACAGCTGATCACAGGCAAGGATCACAGCCTGCACGAGTCACCAGGCGCTCCACGGCACACCTCCGCTCTGCCTCCTTCCCTGGTTGGTCCCTCCACGTATATTACCCCTGTTCTTCGTGGGAATCATTGCTCTGCATAGCTTCTGCTAGTTGGGCTAGTATTCGTGTGTGCTCTTGTTCTTCGTGTTCTTCAGATTTGACCCGGCTTGGCTTTCTACTCTTCCTCTGGCTCTGGACCCCGACTTACTCCTTATGACGCAGTCTCTTTCCGCCCTTCGATCTCGGCTCGCTCCTCTACCTCCCGGACCTCTGGCACCCTCGACTCCCGGCTACGGCAATCACCACGATCCTTCTACCTCCGGACACGGCAAGTACCTTTGGTTCTCTTACTAAAGACTCCTGGCCTGGCAACTAAATTACCACACTCCGGACACGCCCCTCTGCTACGGGTGCGTGGTATTATACTTTCCACCTCAGTCTTGGGACGGGTCTGGTCCGCGGGCAGCACTACCGTGAGATTATGCAGAGCCCAACCGACGCAGACCAGATCGAGACGGATGAACCTACCTTAGACCAAATTCTCTCGGCCCTGGTGGTACAGAACCAAACCATGTCCACCCAGATCTCTGACCTAGCTCAACGGCTAACCAACCTTTCTCTCCAGGGTGCAACACCTAGCGTTTCCTCCCCGTCTCAGCCCGGATCTCTTGGCGCAGTCACACCAGAGACCTAGATACCCGTGACGAAGACCTACGTTGGCGATCCGCAGGCTTGCCGCAGAGTCCTAAACCAGTGTGAGGTCCAATTCGAGATGGCGCCTCTTCAGTTCACCACGGGACGTAAGAAAGTGGCGTATGTGTACTCCCTCTTGACTGGTGGCACCTTGGCGTGGGCTTCTCCGATTTGGGAATTACGGCCAGAGATAACCCAAGACTATGCTCTCTTTCGTCAGGAGTTTCAGCAGGTGTTTGACACTCCCGCACGCCAGGATACAGCCTCTTCTTCCCTTCTTCTTTTGTCACAGGGGTACCGTTCCGTGGCCAGATATGCTCTGAAATTCCGGACCCTAGCATCTGAGACCCGTTGGAACCAGGAGGCACTCATCGCCGTCTTCTGGCAGGGGTTATCGGATACAGTAAAGGACGAACTCGCCGCTCATCCCAGGCCCGGAGCATTGGAGGAACTGATGGCTCAGGCTATTCGGATGGATCAGCGCCTCCAGGAGCGACGCTCTGGACGCTAACGTCCTCGTTTTGTGCCTTTGGTTGCTCCCTTTCCTAGGTTTCTTCCGGTTCCAAGACCTCAGTCGTCCCGGTTCCCAGCCCTTGAACCCCCGGAGCCCATGCAACTGGGTACTCAACAGACTCGATCACCGATACAACAACTCCGAAGGGACCGTGGGCTGTGCTTCTATTGCGTAACTCCGTAACACCTGATTCGGAATTGTCCCCTGCGTTCGGGAAACGACTCCACCCAGTGAGTATAAAGGGGCTCTCACTGGGTGCCATTTCTCCTTGTCCCCTTTCCAGTGACGAGCTCCCCAAGAAGCTTTTCATTCCTGTCACTCTTTCGGGCCATTCATTCCGTGCCTCTGCGGCCGCCTTTGTTGATTCCGGGGCAGGTGGGAACTTTGTGGATCAGGAATTCACGAAGCTTAATAATATTCCACTCATTAGGAAGAAAGTACCCATCGGACTAGAAGGGATCGACGGTCTTCGATTGAACCCGGCCTTCATTTCTCTCGAGACGATTATCTTCCACCGATGGCCACACTGAAATCCTTACGTTGGACGTGATTCATTCCCCCGGAACCCAGGTAACTCTTGGCTTACCGTGGCTCCAGCAGCACAATCCCCGTATTGACTGGAGGGCGCGCACTCCTATACAATGGGACCCAAAACCGAAGGAGTTACTCATCTCTAGCACCATTCCTCTCATGCAACATGCAGAGATTACGGTTCCGTCAACTCCTAAGATCGACCTACCAGAGGCCTACTCCGATTTCCTGGACGTCTTTTGCAAGACTGGAGCTGAAGTTTTGCCCCCACACAGGTCCTACGACTGTCCTATCGACCTGATTCCTCGCGCCACACTTCCTAGATCCAAGTCCTATCCTCTCTCCGTTCCAGAGACCAAGGCCATGGACAAATACATCCGTGAAAACCTCTAAAAGGGTTTCATACGCCAATAATCCTCCCCCGCCGGTGCCGGGTTTTTTTTCCGTTAAAAAGAAGGACAACTCTCTTCGACCTTGCATCGTCTATCGGGGCCTCAACTGGATCACGGTCAAGAACCGGTACCCCCTCGCCCTCATATCCGAACTGTTTGATAGACTCCAGGGGGCTAAGATCTTCACGAAATTGGACCTACGTGGGGCGTACAACCTTATTCGTATTCGGGAGTCCCTCTAGATCAGTGATTTTTCTGAACGGCAGTGAACGGCATTTCGCCTCACATGTGCACGCGCTGAGCCCTCTGATGCAGACACTGACACTTTAGACTCAATGACAGAGTGAGTCAGCGTTGCGGCTCGGCTCCTGCACAGTTTATGCTCCTGAACAACCCGATGGTCTAAGGAAGCCTCCTATTAAAGGGATTATACGGGGTTTTTTTTTATTACTTATTTTTTTATTAACCATTATTCAAAAGTAAGAGGGGTACAAAAAGAGGGGAAAAAAAAAAAGGAGGGGAACAATACAACGGTTCAATATTGCAAATAGTCTGATTACACATTAGGAGTGGAGGAGAGTATGGGAAGGGGGGAAGGGGACAGCATTTGAAATCATGTAACATATTAAATAACAGGTTAAATACATCATAAATCATAAATCACTCTGTTCCGAATAATCTAATCTAAATATGGGGATATACCTGCATGTCTAAACCAAGGAGCCCATGTCTCTGAGAATTGTGAAGTGGAACCAGTTAGGTAGGCAGTGAGTTTTTCCATGTAGACTATGTGCCAGATTTTGTTATTGATTTGGTTTAAGGATGGGGAGTCGGTTGTTTCCAGTTTTTGGCGATGGTGCATCTAGTAGCATTTAGAATTTGGGAGATAACTTTAATTTCTTTTTTGTTACAATTGGCCATTGTCTTTCCCAATACTATATATATTCGGTCCTGGGGGACCGTGATGCCCAAAACCCTGTGTATTAAAGCAAACACATCCCTCCATGTTTGCTGAATTTTTGGACACGACCAGAATATGTGCAGTATATTCCCCATTTCGCCACAACCACGCCAACATAAAGGAGAGACACCTGGGAGAAAATAGTTCAACCTGGTGGGAGTCATGTACCATCTATATATTAGCTTGTAAATATTCTCCTTAATCACCACACAAGAAGAATTATTGGAGGCGGCTTCCCAAACATCTTTCCAAACATCAAGGTCCAAATCGGTATTCAACTCCTCCTCCCAGGACACCATATATTTATCAGGAGTTTGGCTATTTTTGACGGGAGTCAAACTATGGTATAGCCTGGAAGTAATGCCCTTCATAAGAGGCTGACGTACACACCAGTCTTCATATAGCGTTTACACATGTGGTTGGTTTGGCTTGTAAATGGATTGGATATAGTGCCTAACTTGGAGAAATCGGAAAAATTCAGAGGAGGGAATGTCGTGGCTTGTTTGTAACGAGGTGAATGGAGGAACTTTGCCTTTGATGAGAATATCATTAACTCGTAGGAGTCCTTTTTGGACCCAAAGGTTAGATTGTTGGTTATTAGTGTAAAAAGGTAGGGAGGGATCTGAAAACAGGGGTTGCATGAGGGATGGGGTACCCGTAAGTTGGAACCTAACTTTAAGGGAGTCCCAAAGATTACATGCGAAAGATAGCACCGGGTTTGTGTAAACCGCAGCTGGTCTGGATTTTCTATTAAGCCAGAGGAGAGTCTTAATTTCGAATGGGGAGCAGATCAATTCTTCTAGTTCGACCCATCTTTTTTCGGTTGGGTTTGAATGCCAACTAGCTAGTTGCCCTAGTTGTGCCGCTCTATAGTACTTTTGTAAGTTTGGAAGGGCTAAGCCTCCTTCTAACTTAGATTTATAAAGGATATCTTTGCAGACTCTAGGGCGTCTATTTTGCCATACAAATTTCAGAATTTTATTTTGAATGTTATTTAGGTCCTTCTGACAAATCTTTACTGGGAGAGTTTGGAAGAGGTACAGTATTCTAGGTAATGTTCATTTTAATAGTGGCGATCCTTCCGAACCAAGAGATAATGTATGGATTCCAGGTGGACAAGTCCTTTGTAACTTGGTTGAATAAAGGTTTAAAGTTTATTTTGTATAGGGATGAGTAATCTTTTGTTATTTGAACCCCTAAATATTTAATGTGGGTCTGATTCCACTTGAAGTCAAAATTAAGTTGAAGTAATTTTACCATATCCTTGGGAAGGTTTAAGCCAAGAGCCATAGATTTAGAGTGGTTAATTTTGTATCCTGAAAGGGAGCCGAACTCAGATAGAGCTTGGAAGAGATTGGGGAGGGAGATAAGGGGATTCGAGAGCGTCAGTAGTATGTCATCCGCGTAGAGAGCTATCTTAAATTCCTTCTGTCCAACATTAATACCCGTGATATTGGGGTTCATTCTTATCTGGCAGGCTGATGGTTCTATTGCCGAAGCAAACAACAAGGGGGACAGTGGGCACCCCTGTCTGGTTCTGTTCGATATTGGGAAAGGGTCAGACAAGGAGTTATTCGTTTTTACTATGGCTGTCGGAGCCGAGTATAGCGTGTTTATGCTGTTTAAGATTTTGGGAGTAAATCCCATTTGTGAGAGTGTGGCATTCATAAACTGCCAATCTAGCCAATCAAAAGCTTTTTCAGCGTCTCGTGAAAGTAGTAATGATGAGCATGTGGTTTGTTTTGCTACATGTATTAAGTTCACCGTCCTCCTTGTGTTGTCAAGGGCTTGCCTGCCCAGAACAAAGCCAACCTGGTCCGGATGGATCAATCGTGGAAGAATATTGTTTAATCTAGTGGCCAAAATTTTTGCGTATAATTTTAGATCTGTATTTAACAAAGAGATAGGTCTGTAGCTAGAGCACATCATAGGATCTTTTTTCCATCTTTTGGGATTACGACTATGGTTGCTCGTAGCATATCTCTGGGTGGGGGGAGGCCTAAAAAAATCTCATTAAATACTTTGGTTAAGTGTGGGAGGAGTATTGTGGAGAATTTTTTGTAGTAAAGGTTTGAAAATCCATCCGGACCACGGGCCTTCCCATTTTTCAAAGATTTGAGACCTCCAGGATTTCAGGGGGTTCTATACTTTTTTCAAGACTTATTATGTCTTCTGGTTCCAGCATCGGGAGCCGGCATTGAGTTAGAAAGTTTTGATTTTTTTTCGCTTTTTTCTTTTTAGCCGATTCTCCCACTGGGCGAGGCAGATTGTAAAGAGATGCATAATAGTCCTTAAAGGCGTCACTTATAACTTTGGGGCTGTGAGATATCTTTCCATTTTTAGTATAAATATTATGGATCTTAGCTTTAACCTGCTTTTGTTTTAGTTTACGTGCCAGCATCTTATCTGCCTTTATACTTTTTTCGTAGTATTTCTGTTGGGTCCATCGTATAGCTCTCTCTGCGTTTGTCACTAACAAAAGATTTAATTGCCCTCTAACTGAGATTATTTGTCTATAGTTTTTTCGGGAGGGATTTGCTTTATGGATACTTTCTAGTTCTGATAACTTTTGTGTTAATGTCACAATGTGTTCCGCTTTTTCCTTCTTTTTCCAAGAAGCCAGAGCAATCAGTTTACCTCTAAGCACAGATTTATGGGCCTCCCAAAGGGTAAAAGGGGAAACGTCCGGGGTGTAATTTATATCAAAATATTGGATCAATTCCTCTTCCAATTGTTGGAGATTTTGTGAGTTCGACAGTAATGATTCATTTAAAGACCGCAACCTTGTTTTGTTTTTGGTTGTGAGGCCACCCAGTTTAGTTATAATTGTAGAGTGGTCTGACCAAGCAGAGGGGGCAATTGTTGCTGAGGAAATGTTATCGCTAACTTGTTGGTCAATTAAAATATTGTCTATACGTGAATAACTGTTATGGGGATGAGAGAAGAAGGAAAAATCTTTTTCCTTATTGTTCATTAGTCGCCAGGAGTCTACTACCATCAGATCCTTGGCCATGGATACGAGACCACGAGTTGAGGGAACTATTTTTTGTGGTAATGGAAGACTGGGAAATTTATCTAAATTTGGGTCCATGATTGCGTTGAAATCCCCTGCAAGAATTAGAAAACCTTTCTGGACAGAGTTTATTAAATTTGTGAGCTCCCGGAAAAAGGATTCTTGATTTTCGTTAGGGGCATATATGTTAGCTATTGTTAGATGGATAGAGTCTAGTAATCCTGTAACAATTAAAATTCTCCCAGCAGGATCTTTTTTAATTTTATCAATTTTGAAATGTAGATTTTTGTGGAAAAGTGTAGCCACCCCATTTTTTTTTGTATGGGATGATGAGTGATAGACTAGAGGGTAGTCGCTACTGTACAGCAGTGATTGATCCTCCTTTTTCAGATGTGTTTCTTGTAACAAAATGATATCTCCTGCTAGTCTTTTGGCCTCTGAAAGGGCTATTCGTCTCTTACGGGGGGTGTTGAGGCCCTTGGTGTTTTGGGAAATTATATTAATCGGCATAGTGATGCTTGAAAGGTCTATGATACAGGTGAACAGAGTGATTACTTATATATAGCAGAAGAAACATAATCTTAACTATTGTAAACAGTCTGTATCATGAACATACACCTTGAGAGATACACATATTAACTTTCTGCAGTAACAAATGCTTGTAGAACTGGTTGTGGGGGGAGGGTGGACAAGGTAGGGTGGGGTAAAAAGAGGACCACGGTTTCCAAACTGTGTTTGGGGGGACCAACCATCTCAGGTCCCGTGATGCGAGTGTATCGCAGTCACGGGATGCGCAAACCTGTGGGGGGCGGGCTGCAACCCAACGGCTTAATGCCACAGTGCTCCTTCGTTTAGAAGCCAAATCTTCAAAAATCAAAAGCAAAAGCAACACCCCGGTAAGTACGGGGTGGATTGTATGTGTAGTCTTACACATCAGGATACAGAAGAACGAGGGGGAAATGAAACATTGTAACTATTTACATCACCTTATCTTTCCTTAATTTTCTCACATTGAGTAGATCAGACTGGCATCCAGTGCTCGGCCATCTCAAAATCTATATTTAGTCTATAGGGGAAGAGAGACACAAACGGAACAGTGCAAAAGATAAATAACATGGATATCCTGCAACCAGGACATACTTTTACCTAGGAAACGGTTTCGAATTAGGCCCAGGGTGTCCAAACCCGGGCCCCAAGAGCCATCAGCGGGCCGCCTCCCAGCACAGGCGGCCCATCCAGCGACCCAGTCAAAGACAGAGCCACCGTCCGAGCCACCCGCACCGAAACAGGGACACCCACCGAAGCCGGCCCGCCGACGGTCCCCCGAGGACCGAGCCCGAAAACCCCCAACCCAGGCCAACATGTGTCAACTGCACGAACATTCAACTTAGATCAGGCTGTCTATCAGTTTCTAGGTGCTTTGGGACTTTCAGTCCATTTAGAAACACAGTCAATTTTGAAAAAAAAACATTTCCAAAGCAACCATCGTGGTAGCCTGTATTTTAAAACTAAAACCTTTCACAGTATGGGAAGTTTTCTTCGGGAGATTCTTGATAACCAGATTGCCATGGTCTTTGAGAGTGGTTCAAGTTAGTGAATTGACGCCAGGTGTCTCCACTCCTGTTCAAGAAAAAGAGCATATCTGGAGTAAGCGACAAGTTCAGCTATGCCTTATGTTCCGAACAACATTCCGTCAGTCTGTAAAATTAACTGGAAACTCAACAATTGATCAGCGCCAAATTTCAAGCGGGCTGGTTCTTTTCTCTTCGTGAAGTTGGGGTCTTTACCCATGTTGGGCGCTGTTGTTTAGGTGGGGGCTGAATCCGCTCGGAGGCCTCCATTTCCTCTGGTTCAAGGAGACCCATTGCTCTCAATTTCGATTCGCCTTCTTCTGGAGAGAGAAATATATATGTTTTTTCTTGGTAGATAAATATTATCTTGCACGGAAAATCCCAACGGTAGCGTATTTTGTTATTTTGCAGTGTGTTTGTGACCTGTGCGAACATTTTACGTTTGTTCAGCGTGATTTGAGCCAGATCTGGGAAAATGAGAAGCTGAACGTTGTCTTGTTCTATCTTTGGAGTAGATCTAGCGGCTCTCAGTATCGCCTCTTTACTACGAAAATAGTGTAGACGTGTAATCACATCTCGCGTTTTTTTTGGTCCAGGCCCTTGGGTCTAGGCAGTCTATGTGCTCTGTCCATCTGGAGTTTGTCTTCCGTCATTTCTGGTAACAGAGACCCAAAGAGCTGGATTAGATATGCGTCCAATTGAGCATTGTCCACTTCCTCCTGGACCCCTCTGATCCGCAGATTATTGCGTCTTGATCGGTTTTCCGTATCTTCCAATTTTTCGAAAATTGTTTTAACTTGTGTTTTTAATTCGTGGATGTCTTGGGCTTGGGTCTCCTGTGCAGAGGCGGTGGTGTCCACTTTCTCCTTCAAGTCCACGATACGGTCTCCTATAGACGCTATTTCCTCTCTTACACTCAGACAGAAACTCTGCATCTCGGAGCGGAAGGAGCTTTTAATGTCTTGGACAAACCGCAACATTTCTTTGTGAGTAAGCGGAGTATCTGTCTCTTCTTCGGAGTCAGGTTCTGGTTCTGCGTCTTCGCCAGCGATAGACGCTTGTTGAACTTTAGTTCCTGTCTTCGGTTTTTTAAAGAAGTGTGCGGCCTCCTGCGGGTTTTTTTTTTTGTGTTTTGGTGGGTTGTTTGGTGGGTGGCATATTTGTAGTTATTGGTTGTTTTTATATTTATAATTGAAGCTGATTTTGTTTGGGTGATGTAAGTTTCGTTTTTTCTTTTTACATTGTAATAAGCCCCCTCATTTCTGAGGTGTCATTGTCATTTACATATATTTTTTTTGTATTTCCTTGCTTCTTTTATTTATTTATTTATTTTAGTTTTTTTTGCTTTTTGTTCCCCTCCTCTGGGGGCCCGAACCCCTATTCCTTGATATTTTTGGTCCTCTCCCTCTAGTTAGGGCCACCTTAAGAGCTGCACTGGGCCCAGTGGGCTCTTTGTGCTAGGTATTGGGACTCAGGAATATAGTTGGAGTGGGGGGGAAAGTGTGACGAAAAAGCCTCTTTATTTATTTATTTGCAGCCCGGCAGTCTGTTGAGGGGCAGCACGATCAGTGGGCGGCACGATCGGGTGGACCAAGATGTCCGCCAGCCACCCTCAGCAGGGCCGCCAGCAACCCTCAGCAGGGCCGCCCGTCACACCTGTCAGAGCGCCTCCCTTCTCCCCGACCGACAGTCCCTCTCCTCGCCTCCGGGACTCACGAGACCCCCGAATCTCAGGCTAGGACACACTTCTCGGCCCCGTCGCAATCTCTCTCCCGTCGGGTAGGCTGAGTCAGGTTCGGCGCCTCACATGTCTGACGGCGCCATCTTGTGACTCCGTCTTGGCGGGAGAGCGGGGATGCGCGGCGGTTTTGGGAGAGGGGCTGCTGGTGTTTCCCTCTTTCCTGCACCGGAATCAACTTGCCCCCGTGGCAGCAACTGCCCCTACCTTTTAATTGTGGACACAGTCAGGAGCTCCACTTTAGATGCGCCGCACGATCCTGGCAGCCATCTTGGTTTTCCTGGTGAGGGGAAGCTGTGCCGGGATTATACGTTTTTATACTGACAAGCACTTTGGCATACTAGAGCATACTTAACCTTGCTGGTTTTTATATCCTATACTGCACACTGCAGAATAACCCTTACTGAGGGCTATCTAGGCATACTAATCAGCCAATACTGGTGCTCTTTCAAAGGTTACAATTACCTACCTATTGATCAGTCAGTTTACAACCTTATATGGCAAGGTACAACACCCTATTTGGTTCAGGGCAGGTTGCCAGGTAACTTGCCACTATCACATCTACATGTTGTTTTATCTAGTTAAGTATCTTTTGCATTGCTAGCAAAGGACTTAACAGTGCCCTACATGTTCCAACTATACTTTAATCGTGTGCAATTACAACAGCTAAGTTATATGTCCTACTAACAAGACCCAGGGCTTGTCATCGTTGGTGTTACTCTACAGGACAGCATTTCTTGTGCATTTAACCCCTGAGGTACACAGTTGCATTATCATACTAAAATTGATATGACACTTATCTGCTAGCACAAAGGCTGTGTGCAATTACCAGCCTACGTACAGTGTCATCTCAATACTTTCGCACCACTTGCACCATTAGTATAATTTGGCACTACATATAAGGATTGCATTTAATCCCTCATTTAGCTTTCCCCAAGGCTTCCTCATTATAAGGACCCTTGGGGCTGGTGTATTCACGCAACACTGATAATACTTTTCCACCCTGGGATTGCAGTATCCCTTAAGGGATTTTCAGCATATTGTTATTCAGTTTAATCCTACTTTTAATCCCATTATTTTATGATGTTCCTAATAAAACTTTGTTTTAATTCAATCAATCATCTCAACACAGTGTAAGAGTGCTTCATTGGGGTTCCTTCTCTCTAGTTCATCCATGATAAAGTTTATAATGTTGTGAACATTACTATCTCCTGGGTTGATACAGGAACGGGATACAATAGAGACCTCTGATAATAGCAGATGTCTAAATAGCCATTATGATGTAATGGTATTATAAGAAACCAAATAGGCTGGGGGTGTCTGATGGTTTAGGTAATGAAAGGAGTGTACATAAACCCCTCATTTAGGCCTCAAGGTAATAGGGTTTTTAGATTAAAAATCCACCTGGCCTCGCTTTGTAGAAGTTTCATGTCCCTGTCACCTCTTCTATTCGTGGATACCAGGCAATCAATGCATTGAAAATACAGAACCCTTGCATTGCCGGAATGTTGCTCTTTATAGTACATGTCTTGAAATGGGGGTGTCTAAGCACGTTCTAAAATTCTTCTTCGAAGTTGTCTGCGAGTTTTTCCTATATACTTTAAGTCACATACACATGTTGCCATGTATATCACACCTGCGGTCTTGTAGTTGATTAATTGCTTTTGGGTATAGGTTTTTGTATTTTTACTATTATTAAATTATTTTCTCACATCACCATATACTCACATGCTTTGCATGTTCCACATTTGTGGGACCCTAAAGTTTGTTCTGTAAGCCAGTTTGTTTGATTTCTGCTTTTCCTTTGAAAATGGCTATGTACTATTTGATCCTTGATGTTTTTGGCACGTTTCCATACTAGTGATGGTTTATTATTAAGTACATCTGCTAGATCCTCACCGTTCCTCAGAATGTGCCAATGTCTAGAGATACTGTCCTTCATATACTGCCATTTATTGTTAAATGTGCCCAGAAATCTGATGACTTTTACCTCGGGGTCTACATTTGTAGTCGTTTGTAGTAGAGTATCGCGTTTGACATTGATTGCCCTTTGATAGGCTCTTTTTAACAGTTTGTTGCTATATCCATATTTGAGAAACCTCTGTTTCATCTGATCTGCTTGAATTTTAAATTCCTTCTTTTCTGAGCAGTTACGTCTTAAGCGTAAGTACTGGCCTACTCTACTACAGGTTGTCAGGTTATCGGAGCTTTCTGAATAGCAACCTTGCCAAATCGTACTGGAAGTGCTCAAAAAGCTTGATGAGTTAGTTATCGAAGCTACTAGAATATGCCACAAGGAGGGATAAAAAAAGAATGGGCTTTTCGCGCTCGAGCTGTCCAATGCAGTATTTCCTGCGACCTGTGGGTCTTTTTATATGTGTGTGTATGTATTGTCGTATTTCCTGCGACCTGTGGGTCTTTTTATATGTGTATGTATTGTTAGCTATGTTAGTACAGTGCATGGGTACATTAGGTGTATTTTAGCGTTCTAGGTACCGCTTGTTTTGTGTGTCTGTGTGGTCTATGGTGGACCCCTTTTATCATTAAATCTACATTCATCATTAAATCTATATTTGCCTACATAGCAGGTGTTGTTTAGATTATTGACACCACAGTTATATTTTATGGTCATTGACCTCCGGTGCGCTCTGTGTGCACTTTTTTCTTTCTTTCCTTCTTTTTTTCTCCCAAGGAGGGATAACCGATTGGTTCGCTGCAGTACATCTAAATGTGAAGATGGAATGAAGACAAAACCAATCAACATCTAGAATCTCAAGAATAAATGTAGAGCATTTGAACTAGAGCTGCACATTTTTAAGAATTGTTTATTAGTTGTAGATGTCAAAACTGGATAGAGAAAAGTTAAAATAAAGGTTCTCTAATTATTCACAAAGATTTGGAAACATACTATGTCTGGGGTTTTAAATGTAATTTATGTCATTGTCTCTCATCAGGTTTCTGTCCAAGATGAGTTGGTACAAGTTCAACCCAACTTTAAGAGTAACCTATTAGATTCGGTAGCCATTTTTTGTGAAGATATGGCAACTTTTGATGACGAGTATGAAAAGGTACATAGCTACTATTATTGATATATACTTCGTTTTATAACCCTTTTAAGAACTACAGGAATGATTGTGTCTGATGTGCAAACTTGTTCCAGAGAAGGTGGGGGTAGGTGCCCTGGGGAGAGTGGTTAGGTCTCCCGGGTGCGTAGCGGGGGGGAGGGGGGAGGTTAACCCCTTAATTACCATAGTGGTTAATAACGACTAAGGTGATTAAGGGGTTAGTGGCCAGTAGTTATTTATTTAAATTTTTTGTTGGCGCCCACTGAAGAAGAGGAGGACAAGGACGGCCTTTATCCTGTAAGGGGTAAGTAGAACTTTAATTTACTATATGCTGTCTGATTAATGTTTTGGTTAAGTTGTATTTTTTTTAATGGGCAAATGAGCTATTATCCATATATGGATAATAGGGATTTTGCCCATTACTGTACTATTTGTGTTTGGGGGGCCTTCAATGTATTTTATTATTTCTTTTGTTTGTATTGTAATGTTTATTGGGAGTAGTGGGATTGAGTGAAGTGGTTAGTTGCCCCAGGGTGGGTAGTTAGGCCTCTCGGGTGGGCAGTGGGAGGGGCTAACCTTTTCATTACCATAGCGTTTACTACCGCTAAGGTAATGAAGGGGTTAACCCCATCCGCAACCTTCCCGGTAGGCCTAACCACCCACCCTGGGGCAATTAGCCCCCTCACTCAAACCCTCTGCATCAATAAACCATGTAGTCTTACTTAACCCCTTTATTGCCTTAGAGGTTAGCCGCTAAGGTAATAAAGCTGCTTTTATTTTAATTTTAATATTACAGTATTAGTAGAGTTCCATGAACCCAAATACCGTGAACCAATTGGGCAGTCTTTAGTATAGGCTTCCTATGCCAGATAGATGATCTTGATAGTTGTTGGACAGGCAGGGGTGTTGTCTGATATGATGTGCTGATGTCTCTGAAATCATAGAAAAAAACAACAGGGCACGCACATAGCGTGGTATGTTTTTTCAATTACCCCCCTGCCTAGAACCCTGAAATCCTACTTACAGGATGAGGGCTCTCAAGTACAGTTGAGAGAATCTGTGCCTCACGTCTCTGTCCCTCAGAACGTCTCACGGATCCACGTGGTCTGGTCTGCAGGGGTCCCCTCACTCAGCGATGGTGGTAATAGGGATGGTTTACTCCAACGCTCCCACAGATGAATGCGTGTGGGGGGGGGGGGGGGTGAGACGGGGAAGATATGGAAATATACTAGTGTGATAACGTACAAGGTATTTATTGACATAAAACAACGATAAAATCACACTTACAATATGGAAAGTTGGCGAGCTCCGCTCACAATGCCGTCCGCAGCCTGTGTAGCTCCTAATGCTGCCAAGGGGAAGGTCACCACGCGCTGCACTCGATTCCGGAAATCAGAGTGACGTCAGCAGTGGGGCAGACCGGAACTCTCCTCACACCAGGAACTACAGGTGCCCGGGCAGCTCAATTCACTAGGCTCCTCCTCCCTACGCGTTTCGTGACGAGTTGTCACTTCCTCAGGGGATAATGGAGCCTAGTGGATAGGCTATTTATGCTAATCTTAAGTGGAGAGCCCTCCTACAAGTGGGATGGACTGGGCGTGAATAGCTATGCATTACATTTAACTGCGATCATGGTAAAAGCAGACTGGGATCAATGTTACAACATACCTTATCAACTAGGACCCTTTCATAGCATATAAATTAAAAACAGCCTAAATTTTGCCTAGTGAATTGATTAATAAATAGGGCATAATACATCTTACATGATCAACTATTAAAGAATCACCTTGATGTTTAAAGACACCTATAGTATATACGAATATTTTTAAAAATTACATACCATTTAAAAATACACTTATACGATAATACATTTATATTCTATAAAAATGCATATAAATCAAGATACATATATATTAAGAATGTCAGAAGCAAATATAAAAACAACTATACAAAAACTAGTGCACTGATATTAAATGAACATTAAAATCCTGTTAGTCACTCAGGCATAATAAAATGATCAAAGCCATAACACATTCACTGATCTTTTAAAAAGGCTGCCAGGTCGAAATCGATATTGAGGCCGAGGGGGGACAGTGTCTTGAGTACATATATCCAATAACTTTCCCTTTTAGATACTAAATTGAGTCTGTCTCCCCCCCGCCAACTGCTTTTTGGGTTATCGATTCCTACACATACCAGACCCTCTGGGTTCTGGCCATGATGTGTTTTAAAATGATTTGAGACGCTATGGGTCTCGAGGCCCCTCTTAATATTATAGACGTGTTCAGCGAACCGTCTTTTGAGGGGTCTCCCAGTGCGGCCTACATATTGCAGGCCGCATGGACATTCTAATAAATAAACACAGAAGTTGGTCCTGCAATTAATAAAGGTTTTAATATCAAAGCTTACCCCTGTTACTTTAGATTGAAAGTTTTTGGTCTTTTTACTATGCTTGCAGCCAATGCAGTTGGTACATGTGTAATACCCCTTTAGATCATTTAACCAAGACACATGGCGATCTCTAAGGCCATCAATGGGACAGCTGGGAGAAAGGGAAGATTTCAAATTTCTGGCCCTTCTATAAACAATTTTTGGTTTATTGGGGAGAATGGATTTCAGGATAGGGTCTTTATGGAGAATGCCCCAATGTTTGTTAAAGGTCTTAGATATAACTGGGGCCAGACCGCTATATTGAGAGATGAAAAATGGACTCTGATCTTGAGTCTTTGGTTTAGGGATTTTTCCCATATCTTTAGTACATATTAGAGAAGCTCTATCTATCTTATTAACTTCTAATATAGCTCTGTCTAGTTCCTGATTCTTATACCCTCGTTCCATAAATTTAGTTTTTAGATCCTTAACCTGCTGTTGATAAATGTGATCTTCTGAAAAATTTCTCCTAATTCTTAATGCCTGTCCTTTCGGGATGTTACGCAACCATTGGGAGTGATGATGACTTGATGCCTGAGTGACTAACAGGATTTTAATGTTCATTTAATATCAGTGCACTAGTTTTTGTATAGTTGTTTTTATATTTGCTTCTGACATTCTTAATATATATGTATCTTGATTTATATGCATTTTTATAGAATATAAATGTATTATCGTATAAGTGTATTTTTAAATGGTATGTAATTTTTAAAAATATTCGTATATACTATAGGTGTCTTTTAAACATCAAGGTGATTCTTTAATAGTTGATCATGTAAGATGTATTATGCCCTATTTATTAATCAATTCACTAGAAATTTAGGCTGTTTTTAATTTATATGCTATGAAAGGGTCCTAGTTGATAAGGTATGTTGTAACATTGATCCCAGTCTGCTTTTACCATGATCGCAGTTGAATGTAATGCATAGCTATTCACGCCCAGTCCATCCCACTTGTAGGAGGGCTCTCAACTTAAGATTAGCATAAATAGCCTATCCACTAGGCTCCATTATCCCCTGAGGAAGTGACAACTCGTCACGAAACGCGTAGGGAGGAGGAGCCTAGTGAATTGAGCTGCCCGGGCACCTGTAGTTCCTGGTGTGAGGAGAGTTCCGGTCTGCCCCACTGCTGACGTCACTCTGATTTCCGGAATCGAGTGCAGCGCGTGGCGACCTTCCCCTTGGCAGCATTAGGAGTTACACAGGCTGCGGACGGCATTGTGAGCGGAGCTCGCCAACTTTCCATATTGTAAGTGTGATTTTATCGTTGTTTTATGTCAATAAATACCTTGTACGTTATCACACTAGTATATTTCCATATCTTCCCCGTCTCAACCCCCCCCCCCCCACACGCATTCATCTGTGGGAGCGTTGGAGTAAACCATCCCTATTACCACCATCGCTGAGTGAGGGGACCCCTGCAGACCAGACCACGTGGATCCGTGAGACGTTCTGAGGGACAGAGACGTGAGGCACAGATTCTCTCAACTGTACTTGAGAGCCCTCATCCTGTAAGTAGGATTTCAGGGTTCTAGGCAGGGGGGTAATTGAAAAAACATACCACGCTATGTGCGTGCCCTGCTGTTTTTTTCTATGATTTCAGAGACATCTGCACATCATATCAGACAACACCCCTGCCTGTCCAACAACTATCAAGATCATCTATCTGGCATAGGAAGCCTATACTAAAGACTGCCCAATTGGTTCACGGTATTTGGGTTCATTGGACTTTATTCACAGCGCCTGGGACAATTTATTTGTATGTTTATTTGGTTTATACAGATTTGGAATAGTCTGTTGATTTTTTTGTTCCTTAGGCTGCTTTTATCTTTTGATTAATTTTTGGATCACTTTATGGTTATTCACCTTAATTTGTTATCATAGTTATCACTATTTTATTTTTCTGTAGGTCAGCGCTTTTTAGAGGGCTTATAATTGTTTGTTTGCCATTAGTAGAGTCCCATTCAAACTCAGGGACCCCCACTGTGTTAATCCCGATAGGCCAATATTCTGCTGTGGACCTCCTCACAAGGTTTTTGGCTAATTGGCCATGAGTTAGGAACGAGATGTGGTCGAATACCGGTGGTTGCAGCTTATAGTACTGTACGTAATTTATTGACATAATACAAATGGTTCATATGTGATAGTTACTAACATGATCCAGTATTTCTCAGTTTCGTAGTCATTACAAAATTGTGGTAGCACAACACACACTTGAATTTTGTTGAAAATTACTAGTAAATGCTTTGGCATTTTGTCAATAACCACTTTGTAATATCAATGTATATAATGTACATTTGCAAATTACTTAAAACCTTTTTGCTGGGTTTCTGAACAAAATATTTAGGTAGGTAAGCATATTCTTGAGACTTTTGTTATGTATTATATGTATATACAACACCTAAACAATTGATACTGATCCTTTTTTTTTGTGCAGGAAGGACCAATGGTTCCAAAAATACCACCTCAAGAAGCCAGTACAAGACTACAGATATTTCAGGTAAGCGTTAAGGGCCATATTTACTAAAAAAAACTACTATTAAAGTATACAAAAAAGCGCTCCACCTAAAATAATCCCTGTGAGGTGATATTACCTAATATACTGTTAAGAAACAATAATGAACAATTCCCAATGTAGCCCACTTTCCCCGTAACTAAGGAAACTACCAGTACTGCTGTCACCTGTTTGGCTACCAGAAGGCCTGAGCCTCCGCAACTGGGAGCCTGGGGTGTCGCTTTTTCGCCTTGGTGCAGCGCCGCCAACCGAGAGGGATCCCAGCGTAGTGGGAGGAGCCCCTCACAGGAACCAATATACACTTTAATTGCACACAGGTATATATCAACAGTATTTACTGACATATAATCCACAACACAGGACTAACAAGGCCCTGCAATGCCGCACCCACACAGTAACACCTCCCGGGTGGAGCCACCAAAGTACTGGAGTGTCTGGGCACTTAACCCCTCAGTGTCCACAGACTAGACCCTCCCCAAAGAGCGTGAGTGGGGACTGCCCCAGGAGTGTCCGATGTGAGTCCCCAGGTGACCGCGGAGCACGGTAGCTCCTTAAGCATGGTCGCCCGGGCGACTGGCTCGCACCGGCATCGCGTCCTGGCGGAGGTGTCCCCCTTAGGAGATCTCTACCGAGCAGGACCTGTGGATCAGCGCCCACAGCTTACCTGCCAAGATGAGAGAAGTTTCAGCCCCATCGCGGTCATCCTTGAGCCAGCAGAGGTTCCGGAACAGCCTTGAATCTCCGCAACCCCTGAT
Organism: Ascaphus truei; assembly: GCF_040206685.1. Classification (NCBI taxonomy): domain Eukaryota; kingdom Metazoa; phylum Chordata; class Amphibia; order Anura; family Ascaphidae; genus Ascaphus; species Ascaphus truei. The sequence continues at coordinate 411,786,489 of NC_134486.1, read as the reverse complement.
GACGCCGCTGATGTCCGGATATCGCCTGCAGAGGAATCAATGGACATCCCCTACATTAATGTAGTGCAGGGGGGTGTGACGGTAGCGTCGGACAGGGTCATAATATACACACAAAAAATATTTCACTGGGTTGAACTGAATACGACTAAGATATAATAAAGAAAGTTTATTCCTTGGAAAAGGATGAACACACAGAATTATACAATTAACGCACAAGATATGAACACTTACTTAGGATTTGGGAAATGAAGCAATCAGGTACAGGACTGGCAATTCATTCAGGATACAAAACGAAGTCACAACGAATAACACTGGGTATAGGGATGACCCTCATTTATATAGGGTTTGAGTCCTATACCCTAGCATGGGATTTCAACACACTAAATCAAAGGCGTCTTTGGGTCTACCAGACTGATCACTGGCCCATAATAACCTTTGTTAAAGGTATGACACACAATACTTTGCACAAGTACCCAGGGATTGTTCTCCTCCGCCTTGGCATTCACAAGCAGGGTGGGGGAGAGCCTTTGACTAGGGGCCTATTGTAGACCACTTGTCGCACCCTGACCATTAGCATATTACAGAGCCCATCTCTTTTCCTGGGCTTTTATGCCAGACACAAAATACAATATATTTTGACAATCATGGTTATATCAAAATGATCCGTTCGGTTGGGCCGAGCGGGCTAGAGCTTGCCAGACCCTAATGCCGAAGGGTACTCTTTATTGTGGCCAAGTTTCAGCTCGCTAGGACCCACCGAACCGGAGTTACAGAAAATGGGTTTAAATGCCCTTTTACTAAAGATATATTTCTCTGCCATTGAAGTCAATGGCAGAATCAAACAATTCAACAATTACCCCAACTCCTTTCTGCTGATCAGAGAGGGTCGGATTTGCCATGCAATCAAGCCGGTGCTATGACTACCTGTTGGCCAAATCCTGGCTCTAGTTTCCACAGAGCCGGAGTTACGGGGCTACAGTTTTACCCTCTTTTTACTTAGCCGTTTAAACACGCGGCTTTTACCTCCATTGGAATCAATAGGGCCGGCCCCGCCATAGGAAATGCATGGGCCGGCGCCGCCATAGGATTCAATGGGACCTCCGCTACCATTGGAGTCAATGGTAGGACCCTTCGGTCTGGCGCGACACTTTCCCGGGGTCATCGACTGTCGGACCCTGTTGGGGTCAAGTGAGGGGGTTCCTAGGATCTATGGGCAAAAAGAACTTTATTCCGGGGTGCCCTAGAACCTAAGTTTCCCATGCCAATTGCACGTGAACTTGACCGGGGATTGATCAAAGCTCTTTTTTGATAGTGTTTCCGCTCTTGCGGTTTTGCGGGCTGGCTGGCTGCCAGTTCGTCTCCGGGGGTCGGCATCGAGGAATCCCCATTGAAACACATTGTACCATTGACTTTCAATGGGGAACCGCCGCTCCTCCTCTCGGGCGCCACCTGCAGGTCTTCTATGATATCAGGCCCAAACCACTGAAATTTCCATTGACTTGAATGTGGCTTCAATGGCGGCCTATGGAGAAGCTGCAAAATGGAGACTGCAAAGGCGGGAAATGGGACAAAGGGCTATAAACACACTAATATCATTAACCTTTTCCCTCCCGACCTGATCCCAGTGCATATGGCTGGTGTCTACACTGTAAAGGTACAAACACCAATAATTGTACCCATATACATTTCTATCAAATAGAACTCAGTTTGCCCTGATGCAGGGGAATAAAAATACCAGAATTCCCTCTAAAGGTGGGAATAGGATAACCAAGGGACGTACCTTTTGGTTGTGAGGCAGGGGAACATATGTATTAACGGTACATTTCTAGTTAAACCCTCACCTCCCAGACGGTGGGAGGGGGTGCCTAATGGGGGTGACCCCATTAATACCCACATGGCACTACTCCGCCGTCACAGGGGGGGGACATTGTTTATTCAAAAGTCAGAGTGCAAAAGTAAGAGTTAATTATTATTTATTACCTCTACTGTTTTACACGTCTATTTTGTGATTTACCCCTGTCGAACACATGTCATCCAGATAGGGGTTCCCCGAAATTTTACAAAATACTTTTAATAAGGGTTCCTCCAAACAAAAAAGGTTGGGAATCACTGATCTAGAGGGACTCCAGAAAATGCACCCAAAGAAGCCACTTCATTTATCTCCAGGCAGGGAAATATATACTCAAGAATTGGGCCCCGTGCCTTAAGGAATAGGAGGTAGTCGGCACCATATGAGATTAAGGAGAAAAGCTCCTCTATAATCAGACATCCCTGTGATGATGCCTAAGGCCGTGCTTATAGTGCCGGCGATGCTGACGTCATGCTGCGGTCGCTGGAAAAATCAAATTGAAATTACCAAGCCGTCGTGTCATCGCATCGTCGTGTCACGCCTACTATAAACGCAAGCGATGGCGTCAATATATTTGTTTTGACACAACGTCCCTGTCGTTGACACTATAAGCGCAGCCTTATTATGAGATTGCGGTGGGGCCTATTCCGCAACACTCCGCATTGGTGAGAGAAGAAAGCCTGTAAGTAGGGTCCTGGGAGTGTATGCTATGTCTGGGTTAAGTTGGGTCTAGACATAGACTTCTACCAATGGGAGAGGGTAAGACGGTTAGAAATGAGTAGATGCTGGAATCCTGTCCTATTGATGCTGCTATGCTGCTGTTCCGTTGAATAAAAAGAATCAAGTTAAAAGTTCCTGGCGCCCTTTTCTATTTTTGTCCTACTGCACCGACACACTTTATTCGAGCAAATACCCGGTATGTACCTGGCAGATACCTGGAATGCGCCGCTCCTCACCTCTGACAAGCCCCGTTGCATTTGCCTTCCCAGCCTGGGTTCATGCCTGGCTGATGGGCGGCTGATCTGTTAAATGATAATGATTAGGATTTAATAGGCTGCAATGCTTCGCGTGTCTACCAGATGGCATAAATTCATGAATTGTAATGCAGTATATATATATATACTGTGCAGTATTGCAGCCAGCGGAAATAAAATGCTTCAATCCCTGCTTGGAAAATACCTCAATGCACTCGGGCAGAAAACAGTCACAAACCTCAATACACCCGGGTATACCCGAATTCGTGGGACTAGCCAAGCTCGAATAAAGTGTGTCGCCAGTGTATCACTCCTCTGCTACAGCCCAGGCCTGAATCCACGGAGAGATGCCCTGAGAAAGATGGTAACCCAATGAGCTAACACTCACTTCTTGGAGCAGGTACCAACACTGTTAGAGGTGTCACAGACTTATCTCCACACAAAATGTTATGTACACACTATCCCTACAGCCGGGGGGGGGGGGGGGGCGGGGGGAGGGGTGATAGGGGTGCTACATGTCATACAGTATGAATTGCTATATTATACTTGATCCATCCGGATGTCACACAGTGCTTTATGATACTGTTTACATGTTTAATACATATGAATAGCTTTGATACTTTTTGTATGAATATTTGTCACATCCTTTCTTTGAGTAAAGAAATAATGTTGTGGTAAGTCAAGTGTCTGACTTGTGCCTTGAGTGCTAATAACCATTGGTAACATTTAGCATGATTTTAAGGGACCAGGATATAATTGAAAAATTAAAGTAAATTTATTGCATGTAGTGCTGTCTGACAAAACACATTTTTTGTTGTAAGCAATCATGATGTGTGTGTTTTTTCTTACAAGTTAGGAACTTTAACTGTGTTAGTTACTTCCTATTACAGGTCATTCACCCTTATTCTTAAATAAAAAGTGAGTTGAATTCTGAGAATTAGTCCCCATCAATAAAGAATAACAACAATCTGTAATATTAAATGGTTGTTTTTTTCTTAACTGTACTTCTTAATTTGTTGCTAGTAAACCATATAACTCAGTGCAAAGAATACAGCAAATTTCCTGAGGTACATTTTGAAAAGTATGTCTTTTACAGATACGTTTTGATGATCTATGGAGAAAATTTGTTACTTATTCTGCGGGTGAACAGCTTTTTGGTTTGCCTGTGACAGACTACGACGTTTTACACAAGATAAGGTAATATTAAGTCAGTGTTAAGTTTTTTCTCTACAAGTATCCTGTAAAATAGATTCTTGTGAAACATATACTTTTTCTACGCATAATTATAGCTATAATGTTACTTTAATTTGTATCAAACCCACAAATGACATCATAGTGTAGGAGATGTGTGCAGAGGTGAAAACAGGAGACTGTTTTTGGAAAACAAATGTAGGCTTTTATTTTTCCCAAAGCTTTAACAACATAACATCTTGCTTCTGTTCAGCCCATAAGGAGCAAACCAAAATAAACATACAGTACCTAGCTCCACATGGAGCGCTGACTACCACCAGACCTTTAGTCTATATCTGTGGGTCAGAGGGCTAAACCCCTGACCAACAATAAAACAAAGTTCAGTGTGGGGTAAGGTTTATCTTCAGGGCCCCAAGGCTGCAGATTAAGCAGCTCCCAGCTGGACTCAGTAGCTATAGATGACCTTTTACAGTAAATTTATTTATTTATTATTATTTATAAAATATTTTACCAGTATGTCCTGGGCACAGAGTTAAGACAAATAATACATGGTTACAAATACAGTTACATAAATGAACAGGGTATACATGATATACAAGACATTGCATGCACAGTTAGAGAAAATATATATTATGGGCGTATGAAACAGTTACAGACCAGATTAAAATGTGAGACAGCCTTAGATTTGAAAGAACTTAAACTGGTGGTGGATGTGAGAGTCTCTGGTAGGTTGTTCCAGTTTTGGGGAGCACGGTAAGAGAAGGAGGAACGGCCGGATACTTTGTTGAGCCTTGGGACCATGAACAGTCTTTTGGAGTCTGATCTCAGGTGATAAGTGCTGCCTGTGGTAGGGGTGAGGAGCTTGTTCAGATTGCTGGGTAGCTTGCCCATAAAGAATTTAAAGGCAAGACAGGAAAGGTGAACTTTGCGCCTAGACTCGAGTGATGACCAATCTAGTTCTTTGAGCATTTCGCAGTGATGTGTGTTGTAGTTGCATTGGAGAACAAAACGACAAATTGAATTGTAGAGGGTGTCAAGTTTGCTAAGGTGGGTTTGAGGTGCCGAGCCATATACTATGTCTCCATAGTCAATAATTGGCATTAGCATCTGCTGTGCGATATGTTTTCTGACCAGAAGACTTAGGGAGGATTTGTTCCTGTAAAGTACCCCTAGTTTGGCATATGTCTTGGTTGTCAGGGTATCAATGTGCATTCTGAATGTTAAGTGGGAGTCAAACCATAAGCCCAGGTATTTAAACTTGTGACAGGGGTTAGGGTGGTGTTAGCGTTTATTCTAATCCGGAGCTCAGTCGCTGGAAGCTTTAAAAATTTAGTCTTGGTCCCAAATACCATTGTTACAGTCTTGTCAGTGTTTAAAAACAGTTTGTTTTGGGAAATCCAGTTTTCGAGTCTCAAAAAGTCAGACTGAAGTATGTGTTGAAGGTCAGAGAGGCTATGGCTGTGTGCATATAGGATTGTGTTATCTGCATACATGTGTATTGAGGCTTCCTTACAAGCTGTGGGAAGATCATTAATGAACACTGAGAAGAGTAGGGCCCCCAGAACAGAGCCTTGTGGGACACCAAAGGTGATATCCAGGGGGTTGGAGTTAGAGCCTGAGATAGACACATGTTGGGATCTTCCTGATAGGTAGGACTGAAACCAGTTTAAAGCATGCTTCCCTATTCCAGAGCTCTGGAGTTTGTTAAGTAGGATAGCATGATCAACTGTATCAAAAGCCTTTGCAAAATCTAGGAATACTGCACCAGTGAGTTGTCTCCGTTCCATTCCACACTGGATTTCATTGCAAACTTTTAGCAGGGTAGTTACGGTGGAGTGTTTGGGACGAAAGCCAGATTGGAATTGGCTAGGGAAATTTGTCCTGGTATAGTAATCGCTTAATTGGGAGTGGACACATTTTTCCATGACTTTGGATAGAATTGGGAGAAGTGAGATTGGCCTGTAGTTTGAGACAGTGTTTTTGTCCCCACTTTTGAAGATTGGGACAACTCTGGCAGTTTTCCAGGTCTTAGGGATATGGCCTGCAGACAGGATAGAGTTGACTATGGAAGCAATTGGTTTGGCAATGGCTGGGGCACCAAATCGTAGGAACCTAGATTGTAGTAAGTCAGGTCCGCATTGGCTGCTTAGTTTTAGTTTGAGGAGCACTTGTGTAATCTCCTCTTCAGATACTGGGCCAAGTTGAAAATTGTGGGCAGTGTTGGGAGGGGTTGGGGCTATGTGGGTACTCCCAGGATGAGATTCAGGTTTGTGGTTTGGGCTGCATTTCGCTAATAAGTTAGTGGCACACCCCACAAAGTAATCATTGAATGCATTTGCAATGTCAGTGGGGGTTGTCAGAGTAATATCCCCCTTAGTGATATTACTTGGTTGTTGATGGTTAGGAGGCTGGAATATATTGTTGATAAACTTCCAGAAGTTAGCTGGGTTTGATGTATTTTGGTGGAGATTGTCAGAGTAATATTGTGCTTTTGCGTGGCTTGTTTGCCTTGTGCACATGTTCCGCAGGCATCTGTAGTGATTGAGATTCTTGGTAGTGCCAGTTACTTTGTAGCTTTTCCACAAGGTATCCCTGAGCTGGTAGAGAGCAATAAGGTCAGTTGTAACCCATGGAAGGTGTGCTCACCGTACCCTTATTTTGCGTAGTGGAGCATGGGTATCGCAGAGTTTTAAGAACTCGGATTGGAAATAGTCGAGTGCAGAATCATTGTCGGGAATTAAATCGATTCTGTGCCATTTAACAGTGTAAATTGTAATGTGTCTGCAATGTGAAATAACAACCCTCCTCCTCTCTTTGACCTATCTCTCCTAAAAATGGAGTATCCCTGAATGGCGATATTTGCATCAGGGGTTTTAGGGGTTAGCCATGTTTCTGTAAGAATGATGGCTTTGGGTTTATGCACAAGGCACCATGACCTTAGTTCGTCCACTGTGGGCAGCAGGCTCCAGATATTTATATGGGCGACAGATAGCCCTTTTTGGAATTTTAAGGTGGAATTCTCAGGGGTATGGGACTGAGCTGAAATGGGAGGACCTGGGTTAGGTTCAATATCACCTGCTAAAGAGAGTAATAGTATGAGTAGAAATTTGGGTAGTTGTTTGCAAATTGTAAATTTGTGGTGTTAGAGTGAGAAGTGGTTGGTGTGCTGGTTTTTACAGTTCTCCACCAACATTCAGTAGATAGTGCAAGGCTTTTGAGTAGTCCAGGGTGTATGGTGATGTTGGGTGTGGGCCAGGATGGAGGAGTTTGTAGTGGATAGAGGGAGTAACATCTCCATGAGGCCAGGAGAAAGAAAAAAGTTAAGATACAAAGCAGATTCATTATGCCAGAGGTAGGCAGTGCTGCATGGAGCTGTTGTGAGCAAAGTGAGTGTGTGCAGACTAAACAGCAGGGGTGTGCCTGTTCCTTGTCAAATGTTTTGCTGCATTGCAATGCTGGAGTCAATTCAGGGTTTCAGTGGGCTGAATGGGTGTGGGAGGTATTTTGTGCTGTCAGTTTTGGGAAAGGCTGCAGTGAAATAAGTTGTAAAGGGGTGGGGTGTTAAAATATGCAGGTTAACAAGCATGGGATCAAAGTGTGGTCATATAAGCTCACCGTTTGTTGCCTTCAGTAAAAGAGTTTGCAGAAAGATGGAATCCCCAGTCACCTCTAGTCAAACTATAGTCTAACTATATATTGTCACTTAAAATGATCACTATAGTCTAACTATACTGGTATATTGTCACTTAAAATGATCACTATAGTCTAACTATATATTTTCACTTAAAATGATCACTATAGTCTAACTATATATTTTCACTTAAAATGATCACTTTAAATGCATCACTCTTAAGATGCCAATGCTATCCCTGCCAATGCAGGGGGAATATTTGTTTTATACATCTAAAGCAGTCACATGACCCTCCCCAATAAATCAGCTTGTTCCAGTTGGTCAATTAACAGAACACAGTTAAGAGGGGGGGGGGGGAAATCCACCTTTTGATATACAAACATACCAAGAGAGATCAATAGTACAAGCCGGGAGGGTTATTCTTTTAAAACAGGACTTGCAGATCAGGGACATACCAAGAGAGATCAATAGTACAAGCCGGGAGGGTAATTCTTTTAAAACAGGACTTGCAGATCAGGGACATACCAAGAGAGATCAATAGTACAAGCCGGGAGGGTAATTCTTTTAAAACAGGACTTGCAGATCAGGGACATACCAAGAGAGATCAATAGTACAAGCTGGGAGGGTAATTCTTTTAAAACAGGACTTGCAGATCAGTGACATACCAAGAGAGATCAATAGTAAAAGCCGGGAGGGTAATTCTTTTAAAACAAGACTTGCAGATCAGGGACATACCAAGAGAGATCAATAGTACAAGCCGGGAGGGTAATTCTTTTAAAACAGGACTTGCAGATCAGGGACATACCAAGAGAGATCAATAGTACAAGCCGGGAGGGTAATTCTTTTAAAACAGGACTTGCAGATCAGGGACATACCTGTGAAGAGAATGCAATTAGATCCATGTCATATCAGCTGAGGTTATTGGTCTTGCATGAAGAAAGTAAATATATAACTATAGTCTAACTATATATTGTCACTTAAAATTATCACTTTAAATGCATCACTCTTAAGATGCCAATGCAATCCATAAGCCATTAGACAGGGAAAGCACCCTGTCATACCTAGTATCTGAAACATTTCATGGAAAATATAATGTTTGAACTAAAACTTAAAGAGAAGAACCCCTATAATGAGAGCACTCAGCGGCTGGTGAACTGATCCTGATGACCTAGGAGCCTAAAATAAGGTAAGTAATTAAAGCTAATATGTACTGATGAATAATTTAAAACAAAATATATTTATTAGGAGAAATCCTCAATTAAAATATAAATGTGTGGATAAACCTCTATGTGAGGTGACCCTGAACAAAAAGGCGAAAATTAAAAAGGAGATGGGGATATGGAAAAAAGGGGGAAAACAGTCCTATTGAAGGCTCTCAAAACAACTTCACCTGCCAAATGTAGTAAATGGTTAATTGGTGACAGAAATCTCTGGTGAGCACAGGAGCCTAAGATATGTTATAATCTGTTATATATAGTAGCGTGGCTGACCTGAAACATAGCTGAAGACAGATAGTAGTGCCCACAACAATACACACAGCTGTAGGAGATGTTAATGACTCAAAGGACCATGAGTCAGAAACATGTGGGTAGTAAACGGAGACTGCTATATTAGCGTCATAGCCCACATACTGTAGGCAGATAACTTAACATACAGTAGTAATGATGTCTGAACAGGACAGACTAAACACATCTAGAAGTGTCCCAAAGGTATATTAAGGACTCTATGTCTGTGTCCTGCCTGTCGAAGATGTGTCAAAACAGCGAGACAAATATTAGACATTGTACTACCAGTACCTATTAGGGCTTCCGGGCACAAGACGTTGTCACAAAGACATCTTGCCAGACACTATCTGTCTGCCAACTTGTCTGACTCGCAGCTCTGGAACTACTTCAGACCTAATATTTCTAATATCTGTTTCTGAGTACCTATTGCCTTCAATAGGACTGTTTACCCCCTTTTTTCCATATCCCCATCTCCTTTTTAATTTTTGCCTTTTTGTTCAGGGTCACCTCACATAGAGGTTTATCCACACATTTATATTTTAATTGAGGATTTGTCCTAATAAATGTATTTTGTTTTAAATTATTCATCAGTACATATTAGCTTTAATTACTTACCGTATTTCAGGCTCCTAAGTCATCAGGATCAGTTCACCAGCCGCTGAGTCCTCTCATAATAGGGGTTCTTCTCTTTAAGTTTTAGTTCAGCCATTTCCCCTGATTGCAGTACCTGTGTCTAGGCAGTAGTGAGGGTCCCTTTTCCCCCCCTCCCCTCCCCCTTACCTTGGTTGTATTAAAATATAATGTTTGCATCATATTTTTATGTTTTGGTTTTTCAGGAAGGAGTTGGGACTACTTCAGAAACTATATGGTTTATATGATGCTGTAATGAACAATATAAGTGGATATTATGAAATACTATGGACAGAAGTGGATATTGAAAAGATTAATGCAGAGCTTCAGGAGTTTCAAAACAGGTAGAGCATAATACTGTACAGTATATGTACAGAAATGTCCTTTAATATTGGGGTATACGTACAGCTAAATTAAAGTCCTGGATCTAATTGAATATGGCCTCTAGTTAAATTATACTTTGTCAATATGTGAGGCAACCATCATTTCTTTAAATTTCGGGAAATAAAATGCATTACTACACGTTTTATTATTTAGTCACAGTTGTTACAGAATATAGAGCAGGGATAGCCGACTGGTGGCCCATAGCGGTATTTGTAATGGCCTGCGTCCATCCCCATCCCTTGGTCCAACCCCCTCCTGCGGGGCCCCAGCTCCCCTCTGCCGTAGGATGGGGGGATTTCTTCAGTGGGGGGAGAGGGGGGGAGAAATTGAGTGAGAGAAGCAGGGGGATTGGGTGAGAGGTGGGTGGATTGAGTGAGAGGTTAAAGGGGGTATTGAGTGAGAGAGGAGGAGTGGAGGCCAGTAGGATTGTGGCCCACCAACCAAATAATGGCCATTTATTGGCACACCTGAAAAAAAGGTTGTCATATAGAGTTTTCGTTGCATAAAGAGTCTCATACATACATATAAACAGAAATTAAGGTATGGTAATTTATGTAACCAGGTTGAATCAATCAAAACTATGGGTATGTATAAAACTCGTTGCAAAGCAGGAATGCTTAACATTATTTGTTAATTAAGTGGAAGTCTAACATATACATAAACAATGTAAAAGCATGGAACCAGGAAAGTGCAAAGAAATGTCAAAATTGAAATTAAGAGAACATATATTTTTCAGTGAATGTTGGATATACTCAACATTCACCTGTTGAATTAATTAATGATTAGGATTAGTTATACTACTACAATTTATTCTGCAAATTGTATATATATCTGTTTCTCCTATGCCTGTATGCAGTACTTGTTCCCTTAATAAAAAAAAGGTGTGTGTGCCGAGCACGCGCATCTTAAGTGAAACTTCTTTGTCTTTTGTCACTGTTTGGTCACAGAAATTGTATTTGTGATGGTGATGTTTTTAATTAAAAATCAAAACACAGTATCAGTGACAAAACGCAAAGAAGTTTGACTTAGAACGTGCGTGCTTGGCACCCCACCCCTGTTTTAGCTACTGTATTTGCATTCTATATTTATACTAACTTTGAATTCCTCGTGTGTCTCTGTGTGTGTGTTTGTATTTGTGTGTGTGTGTGCCTCTCTGTGTGTGTGTCTATTTGTGTGTGTCTCTCGGTGTGTGGTGCCTCTATTTTCCCAAGTGTGGCGGGTTTACTGCTGCCCCTGCGCATGTATTGTATTGCATGTCTTTATTTATATAGCGCCATAAATGTACATAGCGCTTCACAGTAGTGATACATGTTGTAATCATATAAATAACAAATAATATAAATAATAGGTCATGGGAATAAGTGCTTCAGACATAAAAGTAACATTAAGGAAGAGGAGTTCCTGCTCCGAGGAGCTTACAATCTAATTGGTAGGTAGGAAGAACGTACAGAGACAGTAGGAGGGAATTCTAGTAAGTGCGTCTGCAGGGGGCCAAGTTTTATGTATCATGTGTCCAGGATTATCCACAGTGCTATTCATATGCTTCTTTAAGCAAATGTGTCTCAAGTTGGGTCTTAAAGGTGGATAGAGAGGGTGCTAGGCAGGTATTGAGGGGAAGGGCATTCCAAAGTTGCGGGGCAGTCAGCGAGAAAGGTTTAAGGCGGGAGAGGGCTTTAGATACAAAGGGGGTAGAAAGAAGACATCCTTGAGAAGAACGCAAGAGTCAGGGTGGTGCATAGCGAGAAATTAGGGCTGAGATATAAGGAGGGGCAGAAGAGTGTTAAGCTTTAAAAGTGAGGAGGAGAATTGAGTGTGAGATGCGGGATTTGATCGGAAGACAGGAGAGGGATTTCAGGAGGGGAGATGCGGAGACAGATTTAGGAAAGAGTAGAGTGATTCTGGCAGCAGTGTTAAGGATAGATTGTAGGGGAGACAGGTGAGAGGCAGGGAGGCCGGATAGCAGGAGGTTGCACTAATCGATACGGGAGAGAATGAGGGCCTGAGTCAGAGTTTTAGCAGTCGAGTAACAGAGGAAAGGGCGTATCTTTGTGATATTGCGGAGGAAAACGCACCAAGTTTTAGAAACGTTTTGAATGTGAGAGGAGAATGTGAGCGAGGAATCGAGTGTGACCCCTAGGCAGCGTGCTTCGGCTACTGGGTGAATGATCGTACAGTATTTCCAACAGTAATGTGGAAGGAGGTAGTAGGGCCAGGTTTGGGAGGAAGTATAAGGAGCTATGTTTTTGCCATGTTAAGTTTCAGTCGGCAGATGGCCATCCAGGATGATATTCCAGAGAGACATTCAGAAACTTTGGTTTGTACAGCAGTTTTAGGGTCAGGGGTTGAAAGGTAAATTTGTGTGTCGTCAGCATAGAGGTGATATTTAAACCCAAAAGATGTGATTAGGTCACCTAGAGAGAGTGTGTAAAGAGAAAAGGGAAGGGGTCCCATGACAAAGCCCCCCACAGTGAGAACAATAGAGGAGGAGGAGGTGTAAGCAAAAGAGACACTGAAAGTACGATGGGAGAGGTAAGAGGAGATCCAGGATAGAACTTTGTTACGAGTACCAAGAGTATGGAGAATGTGAAGGAGAAGAGGGTGGTCCACGATGTTAAATGCTGCAGAGGTCGAGTAATATGAGTAGAGTGTAATGACCTCTGTCTTTGGCAGCATGGAGGTCGTCGGTTATTTTAGTGAGGGCTGTTTCAGTAGAGTGAGCAGTGCGGAAGTCAGATTGTAGAGGGTCTAGGAGAGAATGGGTGTTGAGAAAGTGGAGCAAGCGAGAGAAAACAAGATGTTCAAGGAGTTTGGAGGCAAAAGGCAGGAGGGAGACAGGTCGATAGTTAGAAGGACAGGTAGGGTCAAGCTTGCTGTTTTTTAGTAATGGTATAATGGTTGCATGCTTGAAGGAGGATGGAAAGGTACGAGAGTAGATGGAAGAGTTAAAAATCTGTGTGAGCATAGGGATTATAGAAGGAGCAAGAGGTTTTAGGAGATGGGAAGGAATGGGATCAAGAGGGCAGGTGGTAGAGGGAGAAGAGGAGATAAGCAGTGACACATCCTCCTACGAGATAGCAGGAAAAGAGTCAAGAAAGGCAGGAGGAGAGTTAGGAAGCGGTGTGTCATGGGAGGAGGCAACAGATGGATGTTCTGGCGTATGGATTCCACCTTTTCCTTAAAAACGTCAGCAAAGTCCTGAGGTGAGATGGAGGAAGAAGAGGAGGCAGCCGACGGTGGTCTGAGTAGAGAGTCAAAGACAGAAAAGAGTCGGTGTGGGTTAGACTTGTGTGTGTTGATTAGTGATGAAAAGTAGGTATGTTTAGCCTGAGAGAGGGCAGAGTTGAAACAGGACAGAATAAATTTGTAGTGAAGGAAGTCTGCGCTGTCGGCTGCTGCGCAAGCGTGCCACACTGTCGGTGCTGCAGCACATGTTTACAACCTCCATGCGGCCTGGAACCTTGAGGTATGCGCATGCGCGGGCGCGTGCCCATCTGCAGCGTGACGCCACTTCCGTCACACTTTTTCGTAACAAGACAAGTGATTTTTCCTATCAAAATGCTGTAGGTGCCTGCAAAGAAGTTTCACTTCAATAAAATAGTTAATGTACTGTATATTCTTGTTTTAAAGATGTCGCAAGCTTCCAAAAGGACTTAAGGACTGGCAAGCCTTTCAAGATCTTAGAAAAAGCATAGACGATTTCAATGAATCCTGCCCTTTGTTAGAAATGATGACAAATAAAGCAATGAAGATAAGACACTGGGATCGTATTGCAGAACTTACTGGACACAAATTTGATGTTGAATCAGATTCATTTTGTTTACGTAACATAATGGAAGCACCACTTCTTGAACACAAGGATGATCTTGAAGTAAGTTTTTTTTTTTTTACATAAGCTTAGCAGTATGTAAATATTTACTTCTAAAAAGGTAGAGGATTTAATAAAAACATAAAAATAGTGATGCTTCCAATTTATAATGAAATCTTCTTACCAGTATTTTAAAGAAGAATATAATTGTATATTTCCAAGCGCTGGTTTGACTTTTGCAAGACATAACATACCATTGTGGCTGCCATGATGACCCAGTTTTCGTAATTATTTGTACCAGCCTGGAAATATGGCCTACAGTGTATGTTAGGTCAATTTTTTCTATTCACTTTGAGCCCTTCTTCGTAGAATGTTTTTTCTATACCTATGTTGGGTCAGCCATTTTATCAGTATGCAAATGAGGTGCAGTCACCTGTGTGCATGTGGATTGGTTATTCCTAAAACCTAGTGTAGCAAGTTGTTTTGAGCAGAGGTTTAAAAACTATAGATGTTCCAAATCTACTGTAAGTTATTCTGCCTTTATGTTCCATTGTATTTCTATCATGTAATAAATATTTAGGTACTCTTGTGATTATATTTGGTGTACCTAAATATGCCATTTTAATATTAAAAATGAAAGCATGCATTTATATCATAAAAAATCAGTGTATAACCTTCTGTTGTGTATACATTTAAATGGGTCTAAATCCCACTTGGCTCTATTAAGGAAATAATTTGCAATATTAAATAATGTAACTTACATTACAGGACATTTGTATATCTGCTGTAAAAGAGAAGGATATTGAAGCTAAACTATCGCAGGTGGTAGAGGTGTGGGGTACCCAGATTCTAAGTTTTTCAGCATTCAAAGGCAGAGGAGAACTACTGTTAAAAGGAACCGAATCTGCAGAAATCATTACTTTTATGGAAGACAGTTTAATGATTCTAGGGTCTTTACTCAATAATAGGTAATATAAAGCACAACTGTTATATTTGTTTTATGGTGGTTGTCACAAACGGCACACCTGTGAGCACATAAATTGTGTATGTTACAAGGGTTAATACACACAGCTATCTAGCTGACACTCTTTTCCCATGCAGGGTCCCTCAAATCAGTTATATCTCCCCTCAATCTGTTATAAGTATAACCATAAATCGCTGCCACCACCAAGGATAAAGAAAAGTCTTATCGCAAGGGGTCCTTGGTTCCCGTCTGCAAAGAAAACGTGTTCGACAATGCAGTTACTCTCTTAAAAAACATACAAAGTTCAATTATGGCCCAAAGACAGTACTTATTACATTTTAGAATTAATATACAAAAGTAGTACAGTGCTTAATTTACAGAAAAATTATGTTACAATAAACATACAGTATAATATATGCAGTTTCATAAAAAAAAAAAAGGTAAAAACAAAAAGAAATTCCTAGTATACATCACCACAAATTTAGGTTTCTCAGAGGACCTTGAGTTTGGAAATATGAGAATTCATATGTCTTGTTGGCATATACCACTCCCTCTAATACATTCCCAATGCATATCTCAAATGCATGGTTTTTATCCTGCAAGCCGAATAAGGTGTATCATCAACTCCCCCTCATCAATCTCCTGTGACACCTTTTATGGCTTGGGTATAGAAACACTTTCATAACTTTATCCTCGTAATTCCTGAAGTATTGTGACCTGCTTCATCGCGTTCAGGGGGAGGGGGTTGACATAGGCAAAGAGATTATTTTTGACAGGGTTAATGCTAAGTTTGAGAGACAATATATCTGATATGTGATATTTGCATCCTCACACTCGTTGATTGTTTAGCATAATTTAATGCGTCTGATCGCAAATGTTACAAAAATATATTTGCTATTGTGAATCGTATCAGATCCACAATATTTTATAATTAGTAAACTTACACAGACACACGGAATGTCATCCTTGCCCCACCTTCGAGTGTTCCCAGACCCTTTTAAGAATGTATTTTAAGGTACATTGAAAGGGCTCTTGCTTTTTTCCACTGTCAAAAAGAGGTGTGAATGTAGATTTTTGTGCAGCCCACAATACCAGAGCAGGTGGCCCTCAGATAACCCCAGACAAACACAGAAAACCAGACTGAGTCCTGGCCCCAATAAAAACCATACATGTATTTTTAAGATGTAATTTGTAACTCAAGTTAACTGTTTTTGTGCCAGATTATTAGAGGCAACTTTTTTTTGTTTTAATATATTCAGCTTTAGATTACGTTTAATTGAAAACTAATTACTCAAACTGTCGATCAATTCATACTCCTGTGATCGAATACCAAAATCCTGCTTGCCAGGGCTCACTTAATGGCCACCTTTTGGTTTTAATCAATCCTTCAGTGTAACTCAGCAGCTACCGTACAATGTACTAAGGTAACATTATCTGTAGTGACAGTTTGCAGCTCAAACGTCTGGGAATATTGGCAACAAATTATCACAAACAGGAAAGTGTTAGAGATCTTCCTCTTCTGGGGATGTGTGCTAAAACCTGCTATAGAAATCAAGGGATGATCAGTATACTTTATTAAAATGTACTAAAAAATGGCATTAAGCGATTAATCTAAAAAACACACATGGAGGATATTGCTCTGATTGCTCCTTTAAAAGACTGAATATTTTAATGTTATTATCATGACAGTTACCATTAAATTAGTTCTATCATTTAGTTGATATCATTTGATCACGGCTGAATTCTAACCTATATTTATGGATTTATATTTTTGTTTCATTTAGAAGTACATACCTAGCAAAGAGCCTAGACATATTTAATAGCTAAAACACATTTTAAAGGGTTGTATGTACTGTACTTATGTTGGGAAATGTACAGCATGCTCACTGTCACGGGAGACCAGGACTATCACACCAGGGATCAATTCGCCAGACAAAACAACAGAGTTGATAAAATGTAATTTATTGGAAAAAAGGAATCCACAACTGTTACAGACATCCAACACACATTCACCACCTGGGATAACTGGGGATTCTCTACAGGACTAGTTGCAGGGAGCTCTATGAGGAGATTTCTCCTGATCTTTTCCCACACAGTGCCTATAGGAACTGGTCTTCAGGCCTGGAACTGGCACTGGAGCTCTACATCTGCAACAGCCAGACATAGAACTGGAGCTAGAGCTAGCTAGAGGCCTTTCTTCCCACTTTTTTATACACCATGCCACAACAAGTTTACAGTAGTAGAGACTTAAGGGCAGGTGTCTTGAATATGACCCAGCCCCTGATTGGTGGGTTTATCTGCAACATGCAGAAAGTTACATGAAAATTGTTACAGGGAAAGGTCATAGACAACTTTGCAAAATTCCCAGCTGAACACAAAATTAACCCCTGGTCCCAGAAGTACTGGGTTGTCCTTTGCTAAACAAATCACCTATTGATTTAGTCCATGTGCCTGGAAACCTGCTTTTTTCTTCATGATTTTTGGGGTACTACAGGATTTTCCACACCATCAAGAGCACTGGCAGTTTACCTTCCTTTTGAAGATTGATGAGACGTGTGCCTGCAATACTCTCTGTTCTACCCTGAAGTGCTGGAACCAGGCTACATAATACATATATATACAGTATATAAAACAAAGAAAATTACAGCGCCAGAACAAATAGGAACAATCAATATGGACAGTACAGTACTAACTGTGAAGAGTGACCACTAAATGAATTGTACCAATAGACAAACTACAAAACACATACAAACAAACACCAAATAAGACAAGAAATTAGGGAATGGGAAGGGTATGGACACAATAGGAAAAAGGGGGGGGGGGGGGCAAAAAACTAAGAAAATAAACCTTAATAACAATAAAAAATATAAGAATACTGGAACTCACAGACAGCTATCCGCAGGGTCAACCACCTTCCTCGATATTTCTACAAAACAAAAGGGGACAGTGTGGGCTCCATAGTGTAAATAGTAAACAGTTTACTTTCACAGTGCTAAAATCAGTTCACTCACAGAATCTCAATAGAACAAACGCCTTGGACAGAATCTCTGTAATCCTTTGGCTCATCTGCCGATTGGGAGCTTGCAGACTGCGGTTTGAGAGCGTGATCAGCTCTTCCGTATGCGCTGTCGGGTAGCACAAAAGATGTGCGTCCACACTCTGGTCCCCCAGCACAATAGTAACTGCACCTCCGTTGCCACTCTCCGCAATACTCCTTTCTTCCGTGATACACAGCAGGAATTAGAAGCAGGTTTCAGGCTGAGCCAAGAGCGTTAACAACCTTACACGTTTCGTCGCTAGGGTAAATGGCGACTTCAACATTGCACTTTGTCTACCTTGTAAACACCAGTAGCTTGTGACATAGCATTATGTATTTCTTACTTGTTATTTAGCCCACGTCATCATCATGGATATGTGTTTGTGTTTGCAACATGTAACTTATCATATATGTAAAGATATTATGTGTATATATATATATATATATATATATATATATATATATATATATATAAACACAAAAAAGAAAACCTCTAAAAAGCACTCAGACAAGTATATGCAAAAATAGTAATGGTAATTTATTAAATCAAAAAATAATGAAAGACACAAACAGCTGACTGAAGAGCCTGCCTGACTGAATAAATCACCTGTGAAGAAGCCTTAGCGGGCGAAACGCATTGTGGGACTTTTTTACACTGGCGACACACTTTATTCGAGCTTGGCTAGTCCCACGAATTCGGGTATACCCGGGTGTATTGAGGTTTGTGACTGTTTTCTGCCCGAGTGCATTGAGTTATTTTCCAAGCAGGGATTGAAGCATTTTATTCCCGCTGGCTGCAATACTGCACAGTATATATATATATACTGCATTACAATTCATGAATTTATGCTATCTGGTAGACATGCGAAGCATTGCAGCCTATTAAATCCTAATCATTATCATTTAACAGATCAGCCGCCCATCAGCCAGGCATGAACCCAGGCTGGGAAGGCAAATGCAACGGGGCTTGTTAGAGGTGAGGAGTGGCGCATTCCAGGTATCTGCCAGGTACATACCGGGTATTTGCTCGAATAAAGTGTGTCGGTGCAGTAATTGTTGCTGCTGCTGACCCTGCCTGCTGACACTCTATTGGGACAATTTTTTTTTTCCCATCCATGGAAATCGTTTTTTGTGGGTTGTGCTTGCCTGAGACTGCACTGCCTTGCCAATAAGGAGCTGAGTATCTTCCTTTGTTTCCCATCATTGTGATATATGTATTTGGGTCACTGAAGTACTTATTTAACATGCTTCCATATGATATGCATTATGTTATGGCAATAGGCATACAGATTTCTGTCATTTAATATCCTGCATATTGGTATAGCACACCTGTTATTTACTTCACAACATTGTATTTTGCTTAATTTTCAAGGGTTAATATTTAACTACCTTCAGCTCAGTATCATTGATTATGGCCGGCCGGTCTTTTGTCTTCACTGTGGGAACTATGTTCCCATAAGTGATCACTCACTTTTTTGATACTGTATCATTCATGCTGGGTTTACAATATTGTACTTTTGTGTTTTTTTTTTTTTTTTTTTTTTTTTTGTTTATCTGTATGATTTTCTGATTTATTCAGTCAGGCAGGCTCTTCAGTCAGCTGTTTGTGTCTTTCATTATTTTTTGATTTAATAAATTACCATTACTATTTTTGCATATACTTGTCTGAGTGCTTTTTAGAGGTTTTCTTTTTTGTGTTTATACATTTACCCTTTCCTCTAGCACCGCCTAGCAGTTAACGTGTTTTCTGTGATTTCTTTCTCAGATTTACTTTTTCTGGTTAAGATAGGTTTAGACATTGCATATATTAATTGGCAGTTGATGCGGTATTCACCCCCTGTGTATGTTATATATATATATATATATATATATATATATATATATATATATATATATATATATGCAACAACTGCTTTCACCAAAGCGAAAGCAGAGAAACAGCACTCAAAGTTTAACCAAAACAAACAGTGTATTGACAACAAAACATCAACACATATGTAAACCAACGTATCGGTCCTCTAGGGACCTTCCTCAGGGTAATGCACGACCCTGAGGAAGGTCCCTAGAGGACCAAAACGTTAGTTTATCTATGTGCTGATGTTTTATTGTCAATACACCGTTTGTTTTGGTTGAACTTTGAGTGCTGTTTCTTTGCTTTCGCTTTGGTGAAAGCAGTTGTTGCATGTATTTATCATATGAAGCATACACCTTGATTAGTGACTATTTGCTTGGAGTGCCCTCTGTCTTGTTATCTGTGTGTGTGTGTGTATATATATATATATATATATATATATATATATATATATATATATATATATATATATGTATGTAGCCCTTTTTCTGAACCCTCCCAAAGGAACTACTGGTCGCTGTACAACACCTGCGGCTCCAGGAAATCTGAGCCTCCGCTAGCTGGGAGCCTGGGGTAACACTCATACACTTACTTAGCGCAGCGCCTCCACTTACCCAGGATCCCCGTGATGTGAGATTCCCCTGGGCAAGAAATACATACACACACATGTAATGCAAACAACTTTACTGTATTAACGATAATGCAGAGTAACCTTATCACTCTATAATGCAACAGGTAACCTTAGTGGCCCAGCCACTCTCATCAGGAGTACCGTGTCCATCCCCTCACCGCGTGCCCCACACACCGTGTCCATGTATGATACTATATGGTATAGGCTCAGTCTTGTAACCACTCGCACAGTGTTCCTACAAAGAGTTTAGCCTAAGGCGGGATCAGCGCCTGATGACCGGTGTTGGTGCACTTGATGATATGTACCTGCCGAGCACTCCAGTGCTCGAATCTGCAACTACTTCGTAAAGGATCCGTCGAGTTCCGGCCCGACATCCAGGAACCACCGTCCGGGGAGACCCCACCAAGATGGCCTCTGCAGCCACAACGAAGGGCAGCGCCCAACTTTCTGCATGGGTGCGCAGCGTCAATGGAGTCCCTATCTGACTCCGTGAACTAACGTGACACTCGCTGTACTATAGGCCGTCCCTACAGCACAGCAACCTTGAATGGCTTTAGGGGAAACTCCTAGGGCCTGCGGGGTAGCCTATCCTATGCAGGTGGGTCACTGACCCCCTGCACCCACATTACCTCTCCCTTCACCTCCCGGATCCCCTCTGACTAACTCAGCCTAACCTCTGCAGCCAACACACTGCACACACTCAACCTGCAGCAACCCACTGCACTCACTCGCTGTGCCTACTTGTCAGCGCTCACAGCACTACCAGCTGTGACACCGACAAGACTGCACACTCACACACCTAAGGGCAGAGTCCCTAACCTATGGGCCCTCCCTCAGTACCTACCCCCTACCCTAGTGGGGATTGGGGCCTGCCTGGGATCTGGGGAACTACCTTACCTGGTGTAGGAGCCACTTGCTCCCTACACCCTTCCTCCCTCTTCCTGCTCCCAGCTTCAACTGACAAACGTGGTCCCCGCAACATTGTAGCCTTCCTCCACAGGAGAAGCTGCAAAACCCTATTTGCTGGCTGGCTGCACGTGATGTGGGTGAAAGGGCAATCCCCAGAGGCTGCTGGGAATTGTAGTCCACTCAGGACCTCTTTAGCATTGGTACCGCGTGCGCCACCCTTACTGCGCCTGCGCGACCAACGCGCACGCTCGCGCAACCTGTCATGGTGGCCCCCGCTAGCCTGGTGTGCCGCAGAGCCTCGGAGCGATATATGGGGGGTCTCTGGGGCTGAAAAGAGACCGGGGTTACATATATATATGTGTGTGTGTAGCCCTGGTAAGAAATGGGGCTATAGTTCTATCTTCCTCCTGGTATAATCCCTGGTAAGGGCAGGAGTTATCATGGGTTTCCCCCACTTCAAGCACTTGCCCTGAGTGGTGGAGGTAGGTCACCTGACCCTGTGTCAAAGCAAGAGACACAGGGACGGTGCCTGCTGAGATCATAAAAGAGCAGTGCATTTCCTATTTAGTGTGTTCTGTCAGTCTGACAGGAGTGAGTTAGTGTTAGGAAGGAGAGGAGGGATCAGTTCATGAGTAGAGCTGATCTAGCCATAGTTAGTGAGGTGGACCAAGTACCTCTCACCCTGCTTAGGGGGTGAGGGAAGAGCTAGCCCCACTCTGGATGCCCGTAGGGTCCAGAGTGGCGGCAGGGACATCACAAGGGAGAAGAGTGAGTGGACTGTGCATCTACTGTACCTGTCGGCTGTTGCTGCCCAAGTGAATAAAGAGACTGCTGCTTTAAAGATAATTCCTTGTGTGAGACTGGAATCTCTCATCCCTGAGGAAGGGGAGTTCTGTGGTAGGGATTCCACCTCGCATCCCTGGGGCTTACTACAAATGGAGGCGCTGCACCATTGAACGAGAATGAAGGTATTCACCCCAGTAACCTGTTCCTGTTGTCACCCATGTCATCGCGGGAGACTCAGGCCCTCCTGTTGCCAGTAGGTATGCACCACACAGAGACATATAGCCAGACCCCAGAACACCTTAGGGGACCTGATCTGCAATTAGGGGGGGGGGAGTATGGGCTATATATATAATTATATTTTTTTGACATATTCTATTGAAATCACTTTTTTCTTTTGAGTTATGCTGCAGTTTCCAATTTATTGTACACCTTAAACTAAACTCTAGTTTATACTTGTATGCGTTTTTCTGTTCTTAAGCAGTTTTGCAATGACCATAAAATAATGTAGTAACATAGGCAAAATGTCTTCTACATATTGTAATACAATGTTTTGTTGTTGATTTTAGATATAATGTACCTTTTAAGAAAGAGATTCAGAACTGGGTATTTAAGCTAAGTGCTTCTTCTGATATCATAGAAGAGTGGTTGGTGGTTCAAAATCTTTGGGTTTATCTGGAAGCCGTTTTTGTAGGTGGAGATATTGCAAAACAGTTACCACAGGTAAAGAAACTATATTTTATTATTTAAAAAAGTATATTTAATAATAATAATAATATAATAATAATAATAATAATGCAGTTAAAAAACATTAAATAACTTTTATATTCATACTTAGGAAGCCAAGCGTTTCCAGAACATCGACAAGTCTTGGGTGAAAATAATGCAGCGTGCACATGACAACCCTAATGTAATTCAGTCCTGTGTAGGAGATGAGACTATGGGACAACTTTTACCGCATTTACATGAGCAGCTGGAAGTTTGTCAGAAGTCATTAACAGGGTATAACATTTATCCTTAATCTGAATTGCTATTTCAATTGTCAATTTGAAAAAAAAAAATCTAGGAGGAATTTTTTTCAAATATTTTTATTTCCAGCTGACCTGAACCGGAAGTCCACTGCCCCAGAAGCACTTATTTCTTCTGGTTCTATAACCAGCTTCTGTTTCCTGCAATCATCTCGTATCACCTGCACCTGGGGGTTCCTTGTAATCAAGTTTACAAAAGACTGTTTCAGTCATGTCCATAGTAAATATTGGAATAGTATATGTTGTAGAAAAAGATGTTAACAGTGGTTAAAAGTGTGGCATCTTTTTATAAAGCCAAAACAGGTTCATACTGTATAAAGAATACAGTATTAGCACTATTAACTTCTCTGTGTACTACAATGGAAAGGCTGCTTTTTTCAGCTTTTTCCAAAATGAATGCATTTTCCCTTAAGGTAAACATTGTACATATAGAAGTTTGTACTATGATGTTGGATATAATGATTTACCTAAGAAAGGCTAGAGTTATTTTTTCATTGTTGATACTGTATTTCCTAGCCTTTAGATAAACGCATAACAACACTTTTTACAGCACTGTACGCATTTGAGATATATATATTGTGACAGAAACCAGGGGATGGTAATAAATTCCGTATATAGGGCTCCCAGGATACTAAACAGTTTCTATCCTGTTTGGCCTGGGAGTGCAGCCTTATAATACATACACTCCATCCCACAGTTTGGCAAGCGCTGGAACTGAGGGGATGAGAGATCCAGACCAGAGTTTGTCTGCTGCCTGATTTCTGTCACCTGTCATGCTAATTAGGAATCAGGTATGTAAGACTGTTTTCCTGTTTGCTCTGGTCTCTCCACAAGAGCCAGGAGGCTGGAAGGCTGCTGAACTACAGAGGGGAGAAGCCTCTTCCCCTAACAGGTTCAATCTTTCTGTTCATTTGTATAAGACTGCAAAAGTACCTTGTTTTGTTGTTGGGAGTGGAAAAGCCACTTCCAACCCTGAGTCAGGGATATCTAAGTTAAGTTATCGCTCAGATGAGCAGCTTTTGTTTTGATCTGTTTTCTGTTGTATGCACTGTGGCAGTCTCAGTGCCTGGGACTGAATAAACCAGGCATAGCCTGTTTAAAGGAACAGTACGTGACGCCTCATCATTTAACCTACCCTAAAAGACCGTGTTCTAAACAGTCCCGGACAAACGACGGAGCCCCGGAGTAAGCCGTTTGTCACATATGGTGGAGAATGCGGGCAGAGCACTAGGGGGTCTGCGGGTTGAAGAACTTTGAAAGAAAAAAAAAAAAAAAAAAGTTTTTTCATCCTCTGCAAACAAGATGGAAGACGTGGTGGGTGCGCTGGTACGCAATGTCGCTGCCCAGAAAGACGCGAATGAAACCCAGCAACAGCTGTTAATAGCCCAGCAAGAAACTAATGCAAACCAGCAGCAGACGAATGCAGCCCAGCAACAGCTGCTAATAGCCCAGCAAGAGATTAATGCAAACCAGCAACAGGCGAATGCAAACCAGCAACAGGCGAATGCAAACCAGCAACAGACGAATGAAGCCCTGCAAAACGCGAATGCAAACCAGCAAGAGACAAACCGCTTGCTGAGAGAGGAGCAACAGCGGTTCGCTCAGGGCTTACAGCAGGAACTCGAGATCCTGAGGGGGACTATCAGTAACCTTCCACTGGCAGTGGCAGCCCCAGTTCCGAAAATGACCAGGGCAAGCCACTACCTTCAGAAGATGGGACCCTCGGATGATGTGGAAGCCTATCTTCTCACGTTTGAACGCACGGCACAGAGAGAGGGATGGCCAGAAGCTGAGTGGGCTGGTCTAATCGCACCCTTCCTAAGCGGCGAACCCCAGAAGGCTTACTTTGATCTAGAGCCAGCCGAAGCTAACGTCTATGCAAAATTGAAGTTCGAGATCCTCGCCCGCCTCGGCGTAACCACGGCTGTTCGCGCCCAAAGGTTTCACGCATGGTCCTTCACGATGGATAAGGCCACCCGAAGCCAGATGTATGACCTCATCCACCTCGCCCGGAAGTGGCTACAACCCGAGATCAACTCAGCCAGCCACATCGTGGAACGGTTGGTCATGGACCAGTTCTTGAGGAAACTTCCCTCTGCCTTATGCCGTTGGGTCAGTCGGAGTGACCCCCACAATGCGGATGAGCTTGTGGCCCTCGTAGAAAGGTACAATGCAGCAGAAGGGCACCCGCAACCCACAGTCGTGGAGCAACCCCACTACCCGAGGTTCCAGGACTCTTCCAGAGACGGTAAAAGGGTACCGGGGTTAAGGGGCGCTGAAGAGCGGCGACCACCTTCACGCAGCACCAGCAACAGTGGTTCGCACACTAAGGGCAATAGCCAACATGGGGAGCCGGGAAAAGGCTCTAAGTGGGACACAGACTATGTACCTAAATGTGTAAATTGTCATGAGAGGGGCCACACAGCAAAAATCTGCCCACTAAATGATGAGCCCATGCAATGCAACAGCGTGGAACCTTATTCGCTGTTGTCCCAATGTATGGGCCCTAGCCCAGAGGACCCCTTGAATAACCATCTGTGGGCATTTGTAAAGGTTAATGGTAAGAGGGTTCGGGCACTTCTTGACTCTGGGAGCATGGTCACACTAGTGTCCGAATACCTCTTGCCCATTAAGAAGAAACAGGGAAACAGTTCACAAAGAGTGGCAATTTGTTGTATACATAAGGATAATCATGAATATTCCACTGTTGATGTTTTTTTTGAAACAGAGTTTGGTTCTTTAGATTTCAAGGTGGGTATTGTACCCAAACTGGCACATGATGTGTTAATAGGGACCGACTTTCCCCATTTTCTAAAAATGTGGTCCCCCGCTCAGAATAGCGCCCAGAGTTCAATAGCGGACCATAACGAAGTATTAGAAGAAACAAATCCTTTCCCTTTTTCAGAAATGGAGGTTGACGAGGGCCCAAATAAGAAGGGGGAAAAGGAGGAGTGCTGTAAAATTCCCTTCCCCATCACTACTTTGGTAGGGAATACCCCAAATCAAGATGTTGAGCAGACACTTACCACCCCAGAACCGGATAAGACCCTCGCTGACCTAGAGGTCAGTCCTGGGAGTTTTAAGAAGGCCCAGTGGGAGGACCCCACATTAGCGGTAGCAAGGGGAAATATACGGGACCAGAATAGTACTCCTGGCCAACCAGATAGGTCACTTGCTTACCCCTACTTCGAGGTAGAGAACGACCTAGTATATCGGGTTGATAAAAGGAAATCAGTTACAACTAAACAATTGTTGGTACCACGGACATTCCGTAACGTAGTATTACACCTCGCACATAGTCATCCATTGGGGGGACACCTAGGGGTGGAAAAGACAAAAGAAAAGGTTCTCCGAAGCTTCTATTGGCCTGGGGTTTTGGCAGAAATTACGAATTATTGTTCCTCATGCCCAGAATGTCAGATCACCGCCCCGTTCAAGGCGTACCGCAGCCCATTGGTACCCCTTCCCATAATAGAGGTACCATTTGACCGGATTGCTATGGATCTAGTAGGACCCCTAATAAAGTCTGCTAGGGGACATCAGCATATATTGGTAATATTAGATTATGCCACCCGATATCCGGAGGCAGTTCCCCTACGTAGCACGTCTGCTAAAAACATAGCAAAAGAGTTAGTAGTTCTGTTTTCCCGGGTCGGGATTCCTAAAGAGATTCTATCTGACCAGGGAACACCATTTATGTCCCAAGTAACAAAAGAGCTATGTAAACTCCTAAAAATCAAGCATCTCAGAACCTCAGTCTATCATCCACAAACAGATGGTTTAGTGGAAAGGTTCAATAAAACCTTAAAGAGCATGTTACGGCGGGCGGTTGATAAAGATGGGAAAAACTGGGATTGTTTGTTACCGTACCTGTTATTTGCCATTAGGGAAGTTCCCCAATCATCCACAGGCTTCTCCCCGTTTGAACTATTGTATGGCCGACACCCAAGGGGCTTACTGGATATAGCCAAAGAGACTTGGGAACACGAGGTTACCCCTTACAGAAGTGTAATAGAGCATGTTGCCCAGATGCAGGACCGCATTGCTGCAGTCCTACCCATAGTGAGGGAACACATGGAGAAAGCTCAAGAAGCACAGAGGAATACGTATAATAAGGGTGCTAGGGTCAGAATTTTTTTTCCAGGTGATAGGGTACTAGTTCTGGTTCCCACCGTGGAGAGTAAATTCCTTGCTAAATGGCATGGGCCATATGAGGTCTTGGAAAGAGTGGGAGAAGTAAATTATAAGGTAAGACAGCCAGGTAGGAGGAAACCTGAGCAAATTTACCATATAAACCTACTCAAGCCCTGGAAAGATAGAGAAGTCTTGTTAACCCTAGTACCCCCAGGTCCGTCAGAGAATCAAGAAACTGACCCAGAGGTTAGCATAGCTGAAACCCTGTCTGTTCATCAGAAACGAGAGGTTCAGAATTTAGTGAGAAGAAACAAAGAAATCTTCTCTATACGGCCAGGTAGAACTAGCGTAATTGAACATGACCTAGTCTCTGAACCGGGGGTCCGAGTTAACCTTAAACCGTACCGAATCCCAGAGGCCAAAAGAAAGGCTATAAGTTTAGAGGTTAAAAAAATGCTAAAACTAGGTGTAATTGAGGAGTCCCAAAGTGGGTGGAACAGCCCTATAGTCTTAGTCCCAAAGCCAGATGGTACAACAAGGTTTTGTAATGACTACCGGAAACTAAACGCGGTGTCAAAATTTGATACTTATCCTATGCCCAGGGTAGATGAACTTGTAGAGAGACTGGGCAAAGCCCGATATCTCACAACCCTAGACCTAACAAAAGGGTACTGGCAGGTTCCCCTCACAGAAAGGGCAAAAGAAAAGACAGCCTTCTCAACCCCAGACGGCCTCTTTCAGTATAAGGTGTTGCCTTTTGGCTTACATGGAGCTCCCGCCACATTCCAAAGAATGATGGATAAAATTTTAAAACCACATGCTCGGTATGCTGCCGCCTACCTGGATGATGTGGTAATCCATAGTGAAGATTGGCAATCCCACCTTCCAAAGGTCCAAGCTGTGCTTGACGCAGTCCGGTCTGCTGGACTAACTGCTAACCCCGCTAAATGCACTATTGGTCTGGAGGAGGCCAAGTATCTGGGATATTCTATTGGCAGAGGTTTACTCAAACCCCAAACACTCAAAGTGGAGGCGATACAAAATTGGCCAAGGCCAGTTTCAAAAAAACAAGTAAGGACCTTTTTGGGGTTAATTGGGTACTATAGAAGGTTTATTCCCAATTTTGCAACTAAGGCAACCCCACTAACTGACCTCACAAAAGCAAGAGGACCACTAATGGTAAAGTGGTCCCCCGAAACCGAACAAGCCTTTAGAAGCCTGAAAGAAGCTCTCTGTGCCCAACCAGTGTTGGTCACACCTGACTTCTCCAAAGAGTTCGTAGTCCAAACCGACGCATCTGAGGTAGGGCTGGGGGCGGTACTCTCCCAGGAGTCTCAAGGTGAGGAGCACCCCATCCTTTATTTAAGTAGGAAACTAAATCCCCAGGAGAAAAATTACTCCATAGTAGAGAAAGAGTGTCTCGCAATAAAGTGGGCTGTAGAGACGCTCAAATACTACCTGTTGGGGAGAAAATTCCGGTTGGTCACAGATCATGCACCCCTTACCTGGATGTGTCAAAACAGGGAAAAGAATGCTAGAGTGACCAGGTGGTTCCTAAGCCTACAACCCTTTAAATTTTCTGTGGAACACAGGTCAGGGCACAAACATGGCAATGCTGACGGGTTGTCAAGGATGCACTCCCTAATATCCATGGTCGCTCATCCCTCGAGGTCTGAGCTGGGGGGGAGGATATGTGACAGAAACCAGGGGATGGTAATAAATTCCGTATATAGGGCTCCCAGGATACTAAACAGTTTCTATCCTGTTTGGCCTGGGAGTGCAGCCTTATAATACATACACTCCATCCCACAGTTTGGCAAGCGCTGGAACTGAGGGGATGAGAGATCCAGACCAGAGTTTGTCTGCTGCCTGATTTCTGTCACCTGTCATGCTAATTAGGAATCAGGTATGTAAGACTGTTTTCCTGTTTGCTCTGGTCTCTCCACAAGAGCCAGGAGGCTGGAAGGCTGCTGAACTACAGAGGGGAGAAGCCTCTTCCCCTAACAGGTTCAATCTTTCTGTTCATTTGTATAAGACTGCAAAAGTACCTTGTTTTGTTGTTGGGAGTGGAAAAGCCACTTCCAACCCTGAGTCAGGGATATCTAAGTTAAGTTATCGCTCAGATGAGCAGCTTTTGTTTTGATCTGTTTTCTGTTGTATGCACTGTGGCAGTCTCAGTGCCTGGGACTGAATAAACCAGGCATAGCCTGTTTAAAGGAACAGTACGTGACGCCTCATCATTTAACCTACCCTAAAAGACCGTGTTCTAAACAGTCCCGGACAAACGACGGAGCCCCGGAGTAAGCCGTTTGTCACAATATATATATTTCAGTTACCCTTTGACACCTCCAGCCATAAATCTCATCCACACCGGGGGAAGGACCAGCACAGATAACATTCCAAGAGACACTGTTTTTAAGTAATCCTTGCTTCATTCATTGTAACATCGCCGGAAGAAGAGATCAGTGTATCTCGAAAGCTCGCACAAATAAAAGCATTTCGTTAGCCACAGAACGGTATCATCTATTTATTTTTTGATTATTGAAGCTCGGCTAACACGGTACTGATACCTCTACATATATATATATATATATATATATATATATATATATATATATATATATATATATATATATATATATATATATATATAATGCGTATAGTGCTGTAAAAAGTGTTATTATGTGCTATCTATCTATCTATCTATCTATCTATCTATCTATCTATCTATCTATCTATCTATCTATAGCAAATGGAAATATTACTGTATGCTCATTTGCATGTCTTAGACAGGTCTGCAACCCCGCCTTTCACCATCATCTCTCTCACACACTCTCTCTCACACACACACTCTCTCTCACACACACACTCTCTCTCACACTCTCTCTCTCACACACTCTCTCTCTCACACACTCTCTCTCTCACACACTCTCTCTCTCACACACTCTCTCTCTCACACACTCTCTGTCTCACACACTCTCTCTCTCTCACACACTCTCTCTCTTACACACACACACACACACACACACACACACACACACACACACACACACACACACACACACACACACACACACACACACACACACACACACACACACACACACACACACACACACACACACACACTGTCACTCAGACACACACTGTCACACTCACTCAGACACACACTGTCACACTCACTCAGACACACACTGTCACACTCACTCAGACACACACTGTCACACACACACACACACACACACACACACACACACACACACACACACACACACACACACACACACACTGTCACACACACACACTGTCACTTACACTAATGGAAGCAGAAGCAGCCTCTCCTCCCCCTCCTCCCCCCGTAGCTCATATGCAACGTTCAGAAGCAGCAGCTCTCCTCCTCTCTGCCGACACAACGGATCACCCTCTCTCCCCACCCCTCCTCCCCCCGTATCTCACTGTCCATCTCCCTCTGCCATCCCATACCTCAGGCAGCAGGAGGCTTGAGTCAGCGAGGACTGCACGCGCGCTCCTAGGAGAGGAGAGGGAGGAGGAGAGCGGAGGGGGGAGAGCGAAGGGGGGAGAGCCAGGGGCAGCAGTGAGTGTGGAGAGTTTGAAAGTCAATGACAGCCAATGAGAGCGAGCACAAACCCACAGACAAACATCCTGACAGACAAACATTTCAGTTATATATATATACAGTATATATATATATATATATATATATATATATATATATATATAAAAGATGCATTTGTTTACAATGGTTAGGTTTCATTCACACTGAGAGAGCATGTATTCCAAATTAATATTCAAATACATATATCCTAAACATGCATTTTCCCACAAACATGCATTTCCCTTCCATGCTGTATACATAATTGATTATGTTTCCAAACCTATGATCACAATAGTGATCAGACTTTAGTAACTAAAATAACTCTCTGTTTTTAAAGATATTTGGAAAAAAAGAGGCTCCTTTTCCCAAGATTTTTTTTTATATCCGACCCTGTGCTTCTTGAAATTCTTGGACAAGCAAGTGATTCACACACCATACAGGTAAAATTAATTGATTGTGACTGCTGTGGACGTACAGTACATTAATAGCACTAGGAAATACATTGTTAGAGTTTTGTATTTAGGGCTGGAGAGGACTTCTTTAAACATATGGCTGTGCAAGTTTATTGAATATTGCGGTACTGTAGCTCAGAAAAAGGGAAGGGGAAACACAAAATGAATGTGCCCCCTAAAAGAATTCACTAAACTGCACACCAACGAAGTGTAAAAGTTAACTTTTAATAATACTGTAGCTCTGCATAAATAAACATGTGCACACATTTGTTTGACCTCATGTCTCCTCTTCCTGTAATGTGAACGCAAGCTTTCTATATCTCACAATTTTGAATCCCACAAATAGGGGGTTTCCTTTGATTGACATTGGTAGTGCCCTCTCTCATATATGATATCTCCATATTTGTAAATATAAAACTCGCCTGGGAAGGAGAAAATAGCAAAAATAGAGAAAATAACAATACGTAAAAATCTGTGGGACCACTACCCTTTTCTTGTATAAAAATATTTGATAAATAGAAAGGAAATGGGTAGAATGTTGTAAAACACAAAGTTAAGGTTTTTATGGCGTGTAATATGATACTGTACATTCAGCCAAATCTGGATAGCCATATCACATACTGCTATGCAAAGAATAAAAATAAATCCCAATACTGTTTTTGCATATTAATGAGATTGCAGAAGTCTTTAGTATTTAAGAATAACACCAAATAAAAGATTTGCCTTGTTCTGCAAAAAACAGTGTATGGGTTTTCAGGATATACTGTGCCACAAAACGAAAGCACAAATCTTTGAAAACTTTAGTGCCAAAATATTACAATTATCTTTGCAATGCATGTGTTGTTTTAAAAGTGTTGTCCTTTTTTCCTTATAAATATTATTAATTTACATGCTGTGTTAAAGCAGCATGCAATAAAATCAAATTCAATTACTGTACCATCTAAATGCTATGTGAATTTTTCTGCAGGAAATTATATACCAGGCACAAAATTGAATGATTAATACTTAATTATTTAAATATTGTGGACACAATTAACTGACATTTGTTGGCCTTAAACAAATACATGAATCTAAATAAATGTTTCAATCCATAGTGGTCACTGTGGGAATCTTATTATTCGCTCTAGCAAACATGATTATCAGTATGATATAATGAAGTAATAACCCCTGAAGAACAGGGCATTACTGGCCAATAATGCCCTTGATGGAAGAGTTGAAGGCCCGAGGCCAGTAATGTTCTGTTCTGAGAGAATTATTACTATTTTGGCTAAATGTATGTAATAATAATATAGACACTTTGCAGTCATATTGATTTTTTTAATTTACATAATTTACATTTTCTTGAACTTTTGTTTTCTTTCTTGAACTCTTTAACATTTTCTTTTGAACTTTTACTGTTATTAAAAAAAACATTTGTACACAGTACAGCACCCTCCCCTCTTTCCACAAACAATACAACCCCCACCTCCCCGATTCTATTTACACACACAATTACTTCCTTCTGTACCTTCACAGTCTCTTTCCTGTGTGAAGCTCTCATGTACAGCAATTCGCCTAAAACTGTATATCTGATCTAGTATAATATTTGATCTTGTGCAGGAACATTTTTACAATGCTTAATCAAAATTATGTATTTGAGAGGAATTGAAAGTTAGATCATTGTTAAGTAGATGCTTTTGTGAATGATACTTTCGCTATCTGGTTACATTAACACATTTTTTTTAAATTCATTATACTGTAGCCTCACCTCCCAGCATTGTTTGACAACTTGAATGAAGTGGAGTTCTTCGCTAAAGATTATGATCGCATAGTGTCTGTGATATCACGGGAAGGAGAACAAATTAAAGTAACTATAAACTTTCATATGTGGAAAGTACTGGTAAAATTGCACATGTTATGGGTAGCCTGATGTAACATACTGTATTATAGATATTACACCGTAAATTTATCTGTTTAATTTCTTTCCTGTGTAACACAGGTTTCCCCCCTCCCCCCCAATTGCAGATAGGGATCGTGTGGGGAAATCTATATGTATTACCAGGTGTGTGGTGCTTTACCTGTCGGGCTCCGCCAGTTGAGAGCCTGGGGTGTATCCTCTGGAACAACACTCATATATACAGCGCCTCCACCTGTGTAGGATTCTAAGGGTAGAATGACCCTGACACAGGACCCACATACAGTAACCAATACACCAAAGGTATATATAAAACAGTTTACTGCATATGCTTAACAATATAACATTCACATCAGCACGGGTGTCCTTATATAATACTAATGGCACAACTACCCGGTCACCTCACAGGGCTTTGTACCCCACACCTTATTCCCAGGTGTCTCAATAGTCCCAAGAGTTCCGCAACCCACCCCTTAGGCGTGATCAGTGCCTGTGTGGTACCGGTAATGGTGGTGCACTTGGTGACTGTACCTGCCTGGGGCTCCTGCACCCGGTTACTGCAGAACAACGAAAGAGGACCTGACGAAGCCTCAGCGATGGCGTCCTCCTCCAAACAGGATGGTCTCCCTCTTGTGGATGTCACTACCCAGACAGTCTCTGTCCCTGCTCTGGCAGAGAATGATTCCTTGCAATCACTGGCCAGGATATTCCTCTTCCTGGCTGGACCCTCTCTTGTCTAGGTTCTACAGGACCCTGTTCCCTATCCTAAGGGGAGTCCCTGCAGCAACCACGAGCTGAGTTGAGTTGGGGCCTAACTGGGGCCTAAGGGGGATGTCTGGCCTAGTGTATAAACCACTTGCTCCCTACACATGAGTTATCATGGGTTTCCCCCACTTCAAGCACTTGCCCTGAGTGGTGGAGGTAGGTCACCTGACCCTGTGTCAAAGCAAGAGACACAGGGACGGTGCCTGCTGAGATCATAAAAGAGCAGTGCATTTCCTATTTAGTGTGTTCTGTCAGTCTGACAGGAGTGAGTTAGTGTTAGGAAGGAGAGGAGGGATCAGTTCATGAGTAGAGCTGATCTAGCCATAGTTAGTGAGGTGGACCAAGTACCTCTCACCCTGCTTAGGGGGTGAGGGAAGAGCTAGCCCCACTCTGGATGCCCGTAGGGTCCAGAGTGGCGGCAGGGACATCACAAGGGAGAAGAGTGAGTGGACTGTGCATCTACTGTACCTGTCGGCTCCCTACACATACCCACCCTCCCCTGTCTGCGACCGAGTTCCAACTGCTCTTCCTATGCAGAGCGCAACAATGTATATCTCCCTCAGGGAAAGCTCCCTATTGGCTGCTGTGGCATCACATGTGCTCCAGCCCCTGGGGCTGCTGGGAGTTGTAGTTCCCTATGGGCCTCTTTAGCATTGGGGCCGCGTGCACGATCTGCACTGCACATGCGCAAACTTCTAATGGCCGCCGCTGCCTGCAACTGCGCATGCACGACTTCGGGAGGTCCCTGCTCTATGGTGTGGCACCCCTGCCATTCTGCAATCCCTGTATTGGCCGCTGCATCGCTACTGCGCATGCGCGAATACATCAAAGATGGCGGCGCCCTGCCTACAGCGCTGCCGGGAGCCCTGGGCAACGCAACCGTCCCCGCAGCTCCCCAACATACCACGGGGGTCCCCGTTCTCCTACGGAGGTAAGGGGGGCCAGGGGGAAGCCTGGTACACTCCTCCTGGTAAAAAAATCCAACGACCCCGCTTGGGGAACGACATCACTCAGCATAAGTCGGGGCACCTCGCATTCACAGGTGGCAATTGGCACGAAGCAGCCCTGTTCCTGCGGCATCAGTGGTAGCGATCCCCATTCTCTCTGGGCAGTCACCTTACCCTTAGTTGGTTCCGCCATCTGTATTTGTGGCTCTGGAACGGGTTCTAGAGTTGAGTCTGAAACCGTGTTTAGGGCACACGGGCCCTCCGAAACCTCCATGGTTTAGGTAGATTGGTTAACAGCATTGATCACCCTAGTAGAGAGGCCAGTCGCATCGTTCTCTGCGTGTTCCAGCCCTGGAACCAGATCTGGAACCGCGGTTAGAGTTGTCGAGCCCTCCGAAAGTTCCGTGAGGGGGAGTAAGTTGATTACCTGCATTGACCGGCCCAGTATTGAAGTTAACTGCTTCTTTCTTGGCGGGTTCCGTAGGCCGCGGCAGCACGGCTTCAAGAACTGTGCCCCGCAGCAGGCACACTTGGGTCCTCACGTCAATTTTCAACCTGGGAAGTCACACTTGTTACAGACACATCATATGCACCCCTCTTCGCTCACCTTTGCCACTTGATACTCATTGGGCAGCTTCAATGGGTCAAAGTCCGTACCACCAGACATATTTAAATCCTTTTGTAAACATGGGCACAACAGAAAGGATACGTCCCCATCCTTCATCAGCCAGGCTCCATACAACTGAGGATGCTGTTTACTGTATCTTTTACTTTTCTTATGGGGAACAGAAGTTACTGATTGAGGCTCACTGTTCTCCCTCCCCCTGGTGGACTTCAGAGGAGAGACACATTCTATCAAGGAGGGGTTCTGGCTCAGCGCTGAGCCACTCACCTTGCTGGGACGGGGCTCTGACTTTCGCGCCAGACCCGGACAGGTTTTTGCTACACAATTCTGTGCAGGCTGATGGCAAACATCATGTGCACTCTCCTCACTTGGCGGGAGACGCCATTTTAGGTGTGCCTCACTGGTAGCATTCCCGGATGCGGGAGCCTCCTTTTTGATCACAGTCCCATTAACTACACTAGGGCTCTTTGCGTATATAAGGGGGTAGCCTTCTGGTGGGGCCTCTGGGGCCTGTAAAGTCCGAGGGGCCTTTTACTGGCATATTTCCTGACCCAGCGCCCATAGTATGGTAGACCAGAAAAAGGTGGGGTCATACTTTTCTCCTATCACTCGCACTTTACCTAAGCCCAGAAGTTTCTCTATTGATCCCTGAAGTGCACTCCCCTCCTCATGCATGGGCACATTCCCTAATGCTACCACGTGACTAGGCAGCTCTCGCATCCTGACGGCCCAGGCATGAACCTCCTGGCTTGTGGGTAGTAACATCTTTCCTGGTATACTTTTGGTACTCTACAACTATTGGGCACCCCAGGTCTGTTCTCATCAGCGCTTCCAAATGTAACACAGGTTCCCCCCCAATCGCAGATAGTGACCGTGTGGAGAAATCTATATGTATTACCAGGTGTGTGGTGCTTTACCTGTCAGGCTCACAGGAGGCCTGAGCCTCCGCCAGTATAGAGCCTGGGGTGTATCCTCTGGAACAACACTCATATATACAGCGCCTCCACCTGTTTAGGATTCTAAGGGTAGAATTACCCTGACACAGGACCCACATACAGTAACCAATACACCAAAGGTATATATAAAACAGTTTACTGCATATGCATAACAATATAACATTCACATCAGCACGGATGTGAGAGGTTCAATGGTACCCTGAAGCAGATGCTTCGTGCGTTTATAGAGGCGGAGGGGAAAGACTGGGAGATTCACCTGCAGCACTTGCTGTTTGCATACTGAGATGTACCGCTAGAATCTACTGGCTTTTCACCCTTCAAGCTGCTTTATAGACGCGGGGACCTCTCGACTTATTCCGTGAGGGATGGGAAGGGGAGACTACCAATACTGATGCTTCTGTGCTTCAGTATGTGGTAGATCTCAGAGACCGGCTAGAGATGCTCATGGGGTTGTGTGATGGTAGGACGTAGCCGGCCTTCATTAATAAAGGTGGAGCCCGGCTGGCTGCCCCTGAATCTGTATGGCAAGGGCTGAGATTGTCAGCTCTTTGGTCTAATATTGTACCTTATTGTGTTGCCCTGTAATTTTGTCCCCATTATACTGTCCCCCATAGGGTTATAAGCTAGGAACTGTGTGTGTGGGGTTAACTGTGTAAGCCCAGTGGGCTAGTTAATGAATTCTCTGTGTATTCCCCTTTGACTCATGGGCCCGTAGCTGCCTGTGCAAGCTTATAAGTGGGTTGCCTTGTATGGGTGGCCTCTTATGAGAAATAGCTGCAGGGCAGAGACTTCTGGAACATGAGGAAAAAGGGGGGATATTTTAACCTGTATTGACTGCCAGTCAGGTATAAGAGCTGGTGTCTTACAGTAGGTTTTAGAACCCCCCACATTGTAGGTGCAAATGGTGGAGTGCAAGCTCTTGGTACTAAATGTTAGTTTTTCTGTGTTTTAAAACTACAATGCATTTTGTGTTTGTCCTGTGAAGAAAAAACAGTTTGGTTACAAAAGGCAGCCACATGTGAATTAGCATTTCAATGCCACCAGCTCAGGTATAGGTTGTAGCACATGGCAAGGGGGGGGGGGGGGAAGGGCTGTGAACAGGATATCTAGATTAGAAAGTCTTTTTTCCCCCTATACCTGAGCCTCCCGCAATGTATTCGATAGGGGGCAAGCCCTATATAAGGGAGTGCAGTGTAGCACATAACTCTTTTTTTCCTTTTGGAGATTGGAAGACAAGCAGCTGCTGGCGGGCCTCTCAAAGGTGCTTCTGATCTATTCACAAAGGGAAGCATGGAGAGGCCCAGCCAGCAGGCTTTTTTTCGGTCCAGGAGTCCAGGATAAGGGTACTATCAAGGTAAGAAAGATATCAGAGCAAATTGTGCTCTAGGAAACCGGTGCTCTAGAGTCACTCACAGATAAGAAAATAAGGCAGAAGTTCCGCTGTGTAGTAACAGAACACCCATCAATGGGTAATAGTACTCACGACTTTGAAATTGGGCTGCTGGAGAGGGGGGCGTCTGGTATAGCAAATAATTAGCAAATTAGCAAATAATATAGCAGAGAGTGACTGTATCAGTGCTTTCTTTGTCCATGTTTTTTATCTAAATAAATCCCTCTGATTATTCATTCATCCCTTCGCTGTGCACAGGTTTGTCCCCTGCTGGGGAGTTGTTCGTATCCTATCAAGGTAAGCCTTTGCTGAAGCAGGCGCCTTGCACCTAGTAAAGCCTATTTTTAACCCCAGACCCCAGTAAGTGTGTATATTCTCTGTATCTCTTTATTTCTGTGTGTTTCCGAGGTCTTATCCAAATAAACCGCAATTTATTTTACTGCCTGTTTTGCCCTGTGACTGATCCCTTAAATATAAAGGTGTATTTGGCCTGGTCTCCCATGACAGGCTTATTTACTGGTGGCAGCGGCGGGACCATAGGGCTTTGCACTATAACTTCCTGCGGCGAATTATAGGATAAAGTGAGCTTGTGGAGTGCAAGCTCTCAAAACAAGTAGTGTCGGAAAACACGCTATACAAAGCAGGGAATCACACTGTTCAGTGTCACTTAGGTTAATAGTACCTGAAAAGAGAAGATGTGGTCCCCAACAGGAAGGTATGTGTCCTGGGATCGTGCATCTGTGGTTGGCCGGTGTGAGCAGTATGGGTTGCCTACCTACGGCAGATCCATGGTTGTCCTATGCCAGGACTTAGAGTGGCATGAAGCCTGCGGGGCTGACTGCACTCCTAGGGTAGTAGCTGCGGCTACTACCCGGGCGCTTCGGTCTGGATGGTAGAGGTCCTGGAGACGGGCAGCCGTGATTGCCCAATGTAAAAGCTATAGGTTGCCAGTGCATAGGCAGCCTAGGGCGTCCCTAGAAAGGGAGTTGGATTGGCATGAATTCACTCCTGAGGTAGTTGTTGTGGCCACTACCGGCGTGACTGTGAGCCCAGAGAGTGAGCCCCTAAAGAATGTCTTGGAGGGGGACCTCAACCCTCCTGTGGCTACCCCTGAAGCCGTTCTCACCACGGCATGGGAACTGCTCACACTCTATTCCCTGTTGCATCCAAACTCAACGGTAGAGCAGAGAATGCAGTTCTGCCCAGTAGTAGAGAGCGTTGCGGGACTCATTGCCCTCCTCCCCCCGGGGAGAGGGCTTGGGCAACCTGGGCCACGGTACTGAGCACCCAGGCAGATGGTGTGCCCACGGGGGCACAGTCTCAGAAGCGGGTCTTAACCCCTGCAGGAAGGCCAGTGAATCAGGCACTCCCAAGAGCTGACACTCCTCCTGGAGAATCAGCTGAATGCCAAGTTGGCAGAGGGAGCGATTAGCTATGCGGATGCTGGGGCTCTTGCCTCCCTTAAAGCCACTGTGCTGGCTGAGGATATATACTTTAGGGCCCAACAATTCCATTGTGAAACTTACATTTTCACTGTTGGCATTTAATCCGGAAACAAAATATGTCAAAGATTCCATATCTTCATCCCAAATGATGATAATATCATCGATGTATCTCCTCCACAGTATCAACTTTGGAGGAGACACACCGACTCTACACAATCTCTTTCTCCCAACGGCTAATATATAAGTTGGCAAACGATGGAGCAAATTGAGTACCCATGGCAGTACCACAAATTTGGCAATAAAATTTGGACTCACACAAAAAATAATTATGTTGAAGTATGAATAAAATACTGGATAATATGAACTCACACTGTATACTCAGTAGACTATTTATTGAGTTTAAAAAGTATTTTACTGCCTCCACCCCTCCAGTATGAGGAATGCACGTACAGTATAAAGAGATGCCATGTCAGACCACCTGATATCAGACAGAACCTGAATAATATGTGTTGTGTCTTTAAGAAATAAGGACAATTCAAACACAAGGGGTTAGATGTAACTGTCAATATAGAGAGATAGATTGCTGGTTAATGAATCAATCCCTGACACTCTCGGTCTTCCGGGAGATCTCATTAAGGATTTGTGTATCTTGGGGATATGGTAAATAATAGGTATCCTGGGTTCCCTGATATACAGATACTCATTCATTTTTTTTTAGAATATTGTCAGCAAAAGCGATATCTAATAACTGTTTCAATTCTGAAAGATAAGTGGACGTGGGATCCCTGTCCAACAAGGCATAAGAAGCTGTGTCAGCCAATAGGCGACACGGTTCAAGATGATATTCACTTGCATTTTGGACAACAATACCACCTCCCTTATCTGTCATCCTGATGACAATATCTGAATTCTTTTTCAGCTCTAATGGCAGATTGTTCAGACTTACTCAAATTATGGTTATTGTCAGTGTTCGACAATCCTATACATTTACACGCCCGGGGCGGGTGGATTTAACCTCTGGGCGAGTAAATATTGGCCCAAGCAGCACACGTGTTTGTTTTTTTAAATTTCCATGCTCGCGCTGAAATTTTCCCTTCTCGCGCTGAAATTTTCCCTGCTCGCGCTGAAAAAAATAAATAAAAAATATTGTACCGCTATGACATACAATCAGTGGTAAGGTTGTAAGGGTATTTCTATTAACTTCTTGGTTGCCTTATGCATGTTTTTATTGCCACTATGGCTTCCAGAATTAATAGACAGGTCTAGACTAGAATTTTTGGCCTAGTCTAGGCTAAGGCAATATAAAAAGCCAAAGTGGGCCACTTTAGAACCCTGAACAAGATAAAAAAAAGTGTGCTACCCAGCGTTAGGTGCTCTAAGCTCCTAATTCCAAGTATAACCATGACCTACACTAACATAGCGTTAAGTCTCTTGTTTACTTTAATGGACTGCTGCAGATGTTTTGAGGTGGTCCACACCTCATTTGGACTAACGTCTGTTAAAGTTAACGGTAGGCCGTCTTAGCATTAAGACAGCTTCTTAACACATTGTTAGGAATCTTTGAAGATCCTCGTTAGCTCTTAATGAGACATTAACGGAAGTTAATGCCTCATTGTGTCACTAACAGAGCTTTGTAGATTTTCCCAAAAATGTATTAAACATATTTTGAAACAGTGTGTTAATATTTTATTTTCATATACAGTAAATGATAATCATAGAATAAAATAATGTTATTCTCTTTCTAGCTTGACACTCCAGTGATGGCAAAGGGTCCAGTGGAACTGTGGTTAGGAGATTTATTGCATCTGCAGCAGTCTTCATTGCATGTTGTTATTAGATCAGCATATTATCAGATTTGTGAACCAGGATTTCAGCTTCTTAACTTTCTAACTCACTATCCAGCACAGGTAATTTATTGCGTTTTTTTTGTAATAACTTAAAAAAATTATCGGTACTGTATTTACAGAAGGGTGTCTGTTAGCTTTTGCACTGAATAGAAATTGTTGTAATAATGTGAAAAACATTAAGGCCCATATTTACTAGTTGTGTTCACACAGCAGGGGAGCGGGAACCATGTACCATGGAGAAGGAAGACAAAAAATACCACCATAGAGTAGAATTGCAAGGACAAGTGAATATCAAGGCTTATATAGAGGCAGTTAATACAGGCATTGTATGGAATTCTCTCAGCGACTCCCACAGGTAGGGTGAGTCGCGCACTCACCCAACTTCACAGGACTGCGTCCGCTGGTGACGTCACTTCCGGATAAGGTCGTGGCCGCTCGACACCCGGAATGACGCTCTCTCCTGCACTGATCCTCTCCTGAGACTCCGGTGGGGCTAGTAAAACACTCAACAAGTTTCACTGTAAAAACAACTTCGTCAGGTGTTCATGGCTACTACCAACACTAGCTCCGTTTTTATACCCTACACCCATCCTAATTCTAATGGAGTAACAGCTGTAATTGATCAATCTGTGAAATGATTCAGTGGTTTTGCCTTCAAAATTGTTAACACTGATTATACTGGAGGGCATACTTAAAATTGTAAATAAACATTGCAATAAGACACATTTTATACATAGAGATTAAAAATACAGCCAAACATCATAAATGAAACATATACATGATATATCATATACAAATTTAGTCTTACATACATATTAACAAATTATTATAAAAATAATTAAAAAAAACTCAAAATGCTAACAGAGATTGATATAGACACATCATTATACTTTTTTTTACAGAACACATATCTCAATCTAGCCTAACTATACTAACACAGATCATAGAAGACAACATACAGTATGTTGGTATAAAACAGAGACATAAAGACAAGTATTAGAATCATTCTTAAAAATCACCATGATATTAACATTGACTATCACCAGTGAGTACATCCCACCACCTTAATGTGGATGATTTAACTAGGGATAAGACATCTTTCAAATATACTGAAATGGTTTTAAATCTAAAAGGACTTCAATCCATATGTGTGGTTGTGGGATTTAACTAAAATGTCCCAAATATTTTGTAATGTGTTGTAATTATTTTCGCACAGATAAAAGGGATCCAATCTAAACAGGAATTTCGCAAAAGCTAAGACAGGAAAACCCCAAGCTTAATGTCCACATTTAACCCATTGGGGACCAGGGTTCTAAGTTTACAGCCACGGCCCATTTTATTCTGCAACATCTCCGAATTTTTTCGGGGATTTTTTCCGAATGCCACGCACTTCACCGCACTTCACCACGTTCATGCCGCATTCATACCACATTCATGTTGCATTCATGCCGGCGTCATCCGCGGTTGAGGTGTTTATTGATGTGTTTATTGATAATGGTTCGGATTTAATTGGTTGCAATTTTTCACGTATCCGCCAGGTGGCAGATATTCATGAATTGTAATGCGCATGCGCTTCAGTAATGTGTCAACTTGCAGGTGTTTAAAAAAATACCACAGTGGTCCATTGTAAATTGGCCTTGGTACTGAAGAAGTTACAATAATCTACCAATTTAGGTTTTTCATATTAAAAAATACTGTACATGCTCAGTGTCTGGAGTGTAATTGTCCTGAGAGTCCCGACATGAGTGCACCAACGCAGTCCGTGTTCCAAAAACCCGACAGAACGTTTGCTTATTTAATATGGGCCGCGATTAATGCAACAGATGATAAGATGGCAACAGTTGGTCAAATTTATCAGTATTTTATCGAAAACTATGACTTTTACAAATTTTCACCAGATGCTCATGTGTGGAAGCGTGCAATAAGGAAAAAGTTATGTATCGATCCGTGTTTTTTTCGTATTGATCCCGGTGTTATTGGAGGGTATTGGTGTGTATCTCCGGATTTTTACCGTATCTATGATCATGTGGACTTCAAAAGGAGAAAGGTCATGTTAAGACCAACAAAGAAACGTCAGTCGCTGGCAAGCAATGCGCCAGCGACAGCGCCGCCTGCTTCCAATAACGGTCCGACTGTCAGTGAAAACCTGGTGACCGGCAACCCCTGCTGTCTGTCCCCGCCCGGATACCTGCAGCCTGAGCCGGATTTCACGTACAGATTCCAGCAAGCTTGCATGTACCTAAGCGATTTCCAGCCTGATCAGCTGACTACAGGTGTAGTAGTCCCGCTGTCACCTGTCAACTACGTGTATAATCAAGAATACGGGACTGGCAGTGGCTCGGCGCCAGCTGATTGGCAAAGTCTATGGTGAGTAATGTTGCCGTATTTTATTCTGTTTTTGAAATATCAATATCAATGCACAGTCAAGCGATTCTCCTGTAAGCAATATCATTGGCTGAGCAGCTTCTACAGTAGATACTGCTCAATTGGTGGAAAGCTAGGCGCATGCGCATTGGAACCTTCTTGAAATGCATATGCGTGTCATCACATCTACAGTAGGCGCATGCGTACGTGAACAGGCGACGCCCCCCGAGAAAATTATTGGTGGGACTGACTGTGGGAACTTCTTTAGGGGGCTGACTGACCATTACAGTAAAACTTGTACTTTTGTTTTTCCTCAGAAAAGAAAACTTTGTCATCTCATGCGGAAAACGGCAAATGGAGGGATTTCAATGGATAATATCGCTTTGTGTAACAATGCATGCACATTGCTGAATCGGATTTAAAAAACTATGTACCGGAGTCTACAGTTTAGTGGCCGTTGTTATTGATTAGGATAGAATACTGTAACTGAGAGCTTCATAGAAAACCTGAAACAGTATGCTGTTGTTTTCAGACCGGATACAATATTTTTTTTATATATACTGTATAATAAACCCGAAAAATAAAAAGTATGCATTTATTCTACATGTATTCCAGTACATATGTGTATTCTATACCCGTACAGCATGTATTGTTTTAATACTCTTGTGATGTACAGTACTGAGCATGCCTACAGTATACAGTACAGTATGCCTGGACAGTACTGTATGTTCTAGAAACACTGTATTTTGTTACAGTCTAAAAGGAGACAATGGAACAATTTTAAACAAATC
The DNA here is from genome assembly GCF_040206685.1 of Ascaphus truei. Lineage (NCBI taxonomy): Eukaryota > Metazoa > Chordata > Amphibia > Anura > Ascaphidae > Ascaphus > Ascaphus truei. The sequence goes on along the minus strand of NC_134486.1, from coordinate 411,742,090 downwards.
AACATTTTGTTTTATTGTAGTAAGTACAAAAACATTTATTTACAAATACAATTTAAAAACATGTAAAGTGTATAGCAATGTATAGCAATTCAAAACATTAACAGGTGTATGGTTTACTGCTAGTGAAAACATTTATGTACATGTAACGGATTTTCTGGCCTAGCCTGACCCACCCAATCTCACATTGGCCCCTGTGGTCTAACCAGTCCCCATTACAGTGTAGTGTCTGGTGGTGCACCTGTTGGCAACAGAAATCCTGAGTCTCCCGCATGATGTTGTGTGGGGATTGCCAACCCAGGCAGGTAGCTGAGGTAGTGTGCATGAGTCCTACCTATATCCAGTGCAGCGCCTCCACCTCATCAGGATCCCAGCGTCCGCTTGTGGATGGTCCTGGTGAGGAACTCCTCTGTGGTGCACTCCTCTGTGTAATCACTCCACACTTACACACAAGGGTATGATTTAACAAGATCATCTTTATTGACTTGCGGCGGGCCATCTGCCCCTCACAGTGCCCCGCTCATGTTCACGCACTTCCATTTGAAAGGTGTCTTTTCCCTAATTGGTGGATTCCCTATCTCCCCTTAGAGAGATAGTCCCTGTGCTAGGTCCCTGGTCACAGTCTCATGAGCTGCATTCTCCCAAGTCTGTACTCAGACTTGTTCCTTCTACAACCAACTCTGCAACAACCTCTGAACCATACTTCAGACTCCTCCAACCCACTAACTTTTAGCAGTGCTGTGCCTTATGTATCCTCTGGGGGCTGGCACAACTCTGACATCACTAATCATGGATTCAGAGCATGTGACCACTCCCATCCATACATAGGGCACCTCACCAGGGTGTGAGGGCAAACCTCCATAATTACTGCTGGCATGCCCATAACTTACCAGGCCTTACTGTCAGCAGGAGAGATGACTGTAATCCATTTTATAGCATGGTTACATTCTCCCCCTGGTGAATCCCACCGGCCCCGGCTGGGACCTAAATTTGAAGTACCTTTCTTCAGGAAGCACTGTAAAATGAATGACACACATAATTAGTCACAACATTGACAGATTTCACAACATTATTGCGCCAAGCAAGCCCTGTCCAGCAGCCACTAACTTACGCAACAGCCATCCTGTTCCCCCTAATAATAGTGACGAGGATCGGGTTTCTTAACTTCCCGACCCCCCATGTCCAGGACGGTCACACTATAATCACGGGACGACCCCCTTTCAGGCCGATACACCACTTTATGTTTATAGATACTCCTGCCTATACTCCACACCCGCATAAGGTGCGCTATCCTCTCCTCAGCTCTGCTGCCCTTAATGGCACCCCCCTTATTGACCATATACTCCTCTATGGTCTCTCGAAACCATCTGTCCCTATTGTCCTCAATCTCCTGCATGAGAGGTTCCGGAACGTAGGGATATTCCAGGCCATGGGAATATTTGTACTGGGCGGTAATAGCCCTCTCAGCCCGGCTTCACCTTGTTAAGTTAGCGTTCCCTGCTCTCCCTGGTAACACCCAAGACAGGGGCTCGTCTGGGTCCACGGGGTCTGTCAGTATACTGGGACCCTTTGGACTTTATACTGCCGTGGCAGATTTGAAACCACCGCTCCTGCATCTCCTTTTGCTGTTTTTCCGGCGTAAATTCCCCTCTAGCCCACCAGTAGTCTACTACATCCTCCCTTTGTAGTAGGAACCGAGTGCGGTCCATCCATCCCACATAACCCTCGAATAATGGGGCCCACCACCGGGTCTCCCTAACCTTCTCGGGCTCGGATTCTAGGGATTCTCCCTCCTCTGTGTCCCCCCAGGAAGACACTCCCGATGTCCCAGTAGATCGGGACTTAGGCCACCCCACACGTTTTGGCCTTTCCTCCAACTTCACGATAGCCACGCTAGGGCTCCAACTAGACGTAGATGCCTCCCCAGAATAGCCTCCACCCACCGACCCATCATCGGACGTATAACTCGCCAGTCTCTCCCCAGTCCGTTCCTCACCGGTTCCCTGGGACCCTCCCGACATTCCCAAACTGGACGTGGACCCACGGGAAAAGGTGACTGGGACAGGGGCTTTATCTAGGGCATGGGTTTGGGCGTACGGACGGGCAAATGGTATCCGCGGGGTTCCGACCCGCTCTCTACCCTTAGATTGTCCAGAATCACTGCGAGGACTCTCCGCTGGCTGAGCCTCACCCTTCTCGACTCTCCTCGCAGCCTGCCAGCTCTTTGTTGTCACAGATGATCGGGAAGCACTGCCCGATCGCGGAGGCGTTGTTTTCATCTCTCCGGTCGTTCCGCTACCTCCGCCGGAAGTGACGTCATCACCGGAACCGGAAACTCCGCTATCTTGAGATGGATCCCCACGCGGAATCTCTTCTTCCAGGACGACATCCGGAAGTTCCGCTGCCTTCTCTAGCGCCGCCTGGGCCTGACACCGCCTCTCCTCCACAGATGCCGTCACCGGAGCCTGGTGAGAACAAGGGCTGCTCTTACCGCTCCGCAGGGTGGGCGTGGATCGCCCGTCACCGCTGGACCCGCCGGTCCCAGGAATGGAAGGACTTCGCCTCTCTGCCTTCCGCTCCACTGGCGACACCCGACTCCTCTCACCGATACTCCTGGTAAGTGGTAGTCTCCTCCCGTTTTCTCCACAGGATACTGCCACAGGCCGGATCACTGCACCGGACGACACTCTGGGTTCCTCATCGGAGGAATCCGCTTCCACTCTGCTCGGGGTCACCGTTCGTGGCGACCGCCTTTTTGTCTCTCGATCGGTACGCCGACCGACCGCTCCTTTCTCCTCGGGCCCGGCTTTAACAAAGGCCCCGATCCCCATTCTCCGGGATCCGCACTTTCTTTCCACAGTGCACCGGGGGACCCGGCGGACAGCCTGGCCGTATCCCACTGTGGGTTCGATAGTCTGGATGGGCACAAATGTAGGCATAGGCCACAAGTACTGTGTGCCACATTGCGGACAGAGCGCCGCCGTGCCCACGGTACCGCCGGGTAGCCTGCATTGTAGACAGAGGCACACCACAGTCTCAGTGCCCGCCACCCGAATCACCAGTAAGCCTCCTGGTGCCGAGTAGGGTTGAGTGGAGACCATCGTAGTCGCTTCTTGTGGACAGGCCATTGTCTTAGTAGGAGATACTTGCAGCAACGGTCTGTTCTGTAAGCTGGCTCCGCGCGACTGACAATCAGGGGTTGAGTTGCCAGCCACTCCCTTGACCAGCTCCGCCCTCATCTGACACAGCTGGAAACCACCCCCACTAGTAGCAATTATGGGCGGGTCCCACAGTTCAATAGGATGTCCTTTAATTGAGGCCGCACCTTTCACAGTCCTGGAGAGCGCGGCCACAGCTTTCGCGCCATTACCCCCAACAGGGTGGGGTTCTTTCTTTGACGCCAATCCCGGCCAACTGTCTGCAACTTTTGCGAATGCAGTTTTCTCTGCAACGAGCCCACGCGGTCTCCCAGGGAAGCAGGAGCCGCCATCTTGGTTTGCTTTTCGAATCACTTTAGCTACTGAGGTAGCTTTTTGTATAGCGCTCACCGGCTGGCAAGCAGATCCTACTTTTCCACCTCCCACAATCACAATGTCCTCCTCGCTATCATCCGGAGTAATACTCCGCGGCCCTAGGCAGGACCAGAACGGCGCGGCCACAACCTTAGCACCACTCCACAGCAGGCTCGTGAAAGTAATTTCCTTAGCATGCTCTTCACCCGCACACACGCCATGTGCGCTCTCTCTATTATCCTCCGTCCGCCATCTTGGACCTTCCGCACCGCGCGGATCCTCCATTCTTACGGTCGCCATTCTTTCACTGTACTTAGAATTATTGTACATGGAGCTCCTCTCTGCGGGGCAGCTACCACACCGGTACAATAAAGATTACCTTGATGCACCACCTTGTGTACCTAATGTAGGCTAGACTCGTGTTTGCACTACCTCAGGCTAGGCTCACTCTATCTGTGTCTGCTGTATCTCCTTCCTCCCAGTCTGTGCTCCCTTCGGTAAGTGGTCTGTAATGGGCTAGAGTACTCTGGCTCTTCCATGCAGTACTTGGGCGTCTACCTACTGTTGGCTAGCCTAGTGCAGACCCTCTCCAGAATTCCTGACCACGTTAACAGGATATCCCTTTAGGCATCCTACCAACTAGCACTGCCTCAAGGTGACTAGGACAGCTATAGCCCGGCTCCAAACCCCCAACTTCTTTCAGGCCCCTAGGTCGTCCCTGCGAACTGACAAACTCCATCAGCCCCCTGACTACCCCTAGGTCCGTCCCAACGCAGCACAAAGTGGCAGCAGACACTCTCCCTGTTTCCAAGTGACCTAGCAAAAGCCTGTCCTGTTGACAGGTCTATCTCAGCAGCGCCTCCAAATGTAACGGATTTTCTGGCCTAGCCTGACCCACCCAATCTCACATTGGCCCCTGTGGTCTAACCAGTCCCCATTACAGTGTAGTGTCTGGTGGTGCACCTGTTGGCAACAGAAATCCTGAGTCTCCCGTATGATGTTGTGTGGGGATTGCCAACCCAGACAGGTAGCTGAGGTAGTGTGCATGAGTCCTACCTATATCCAGTGCAGCGCCTCCACCTCATCAGGATCCCAGGGTCCGCTTGTGGATGGTCCTGGTGAGGAACTCCTCTGTGGTGCACTCCTCTATGTAATCACTCCACACTTACACACAAGGGTATGATTTAACAAGATCATCTTTATTGACTTGCGGCGGGCCATCTGCCCCTCACAGTGCCCCGCTCATGTTCACGCACTTCCCTTTGAAAGGTGTCTTTTCCCTAATTGGTGGATTCCCTATCTCCCCTTAGAGAGATAGTCCCTGTGCTAGGTCCCTGGTCACCGTCTCATGAGCTGCTTTCTCCCAAGTCTGTACACTGGTGACACACTTTATTCGAGCTCGGCTAGTCCCACGAATTCGGGTATACCCGGGTGTATTGAGGTTTGTGACTGTTTTCTGCCCGAGTGCATTGAGGTATTTTCCAGGCAGGGATTGAAGCATTTTATTCCCGCTGGCTATATATATATACTGCATTACAATTCATGAATTTATGCCATCTGGTAGACACGCGAAGCATTGCAGCCTATTAAATCCTAATCATTATCATTTAACAGATCAGCCGCCCGTCAGCCAGGCATGAACCCAGGCTGGGAAGGCAAACGCAACGGGGCTTGTCAGAGGTGAGGAGCGGCGCATTCCAGGTATCTGCCAGGTACATACTGGGTATTTGCTCGAATAAAGTGTGTCGGTGCAGTACTCAGACTTGTTCCTTCTACAACCAACTCTGCAACAACCTCTGAACCATACTTCAGACTCCTCCAACCCACTAACTTTTAGCAGTGCTGTGCCTTATGTATCCTCTGGGGGCTGGCACAACTCTGACATCACTAATCATGGATTCAGAGCATGTGACCACTCCCATCCATACATAGGGCACCTCACCAGGGTGTGAGGGCAAACCTCCATAATTACTGCTGGCATGCCCATAACTTACCAGGCCTTACTGTCAGCAGGAGAGATGACTGTAATCCATTTTACAGCATGGTTACATACAGATAGTCAAAACATTTACAGTAGGATGGTGTACAGTACAGTAAGTCAGGCCTGCACAACTCCAGTCCTCAAGGGCCGCAAACAGGCCCGGTTTTCATGATACCCTTGAAACCGGGCCTGTTTGCGACCCTCGGGGACTGGAATTGTGCAGGTCTTGTTTAAGCAAAAACATTTCTTTATTCATACAAGTTAAAACAAGCAACAAGTCAAAAAATAAACAACAGTTGAACAGTCACGTAAATTCGATCCCCACCAGATTGTCCTTCCAGGGCCGATGCCTTGTATGACGCAAAATGCCATTAATGGAGTCTCGAACGATTTTCATTAAAAGATCTGTAATTGAAAAATGGCGCCGCAATTCCTCCACAATAGTCCTTCTTAAATTTTCAGGAAGCGCCCTTTTTCAGTTTACATTGTTGGCCCACCCGCAGTACACCAAGTCGGACACGTGGTGCTTAAAAATTAACATGCCATACATCTGGGGTAAATCAGCACTCATCACCCTATACTTCTCCCTGAGTGCCGGTGGCAGCTCGCGCAGGATGATGTCGGGGACCTTATCGATGCAAGCGTATGTAGGTTGGATTGTGGGAGCGGGTGTGCTTCTGGGAGCGGGTGTGCTTCTGAGAGCGGGTGTGCTTGTGGCGGCGGGCGAGGGTAGGTTGTCTGGGAGGAAGCTTTCCTCCTATCTTGGTCGCCGTGTTGCCTCCTGGCGTGGTCTTGACGAGGTTGTCATGTTATCCTCCTCGTCAACGGCATACATGACCACATATTCTTCTGGTGGAGGGGGTGCGCTTGGTGTTGGAAGGTGGTTGAAGGTCCCATTCATCACATCCATGCCACCCTCCTGCTCCGGCGTCGGGGATACAGGGGCATGAACACCGAGCAAATTATGTATCCCCGCTATGTCAGTCTCTATCTTCTCCATCCGATGATCCATCTTCTCCATCCGTTGATCCATCTTCTCCATCCGTTGATCCATATTTAGCATGATCTCTAAAAGAAGATCTATCTTTACCAGCATAGTAGAGTTCCCGGGGATATCGACACTTAACCTATTCAGCATGCGGTCTAACGAGCTGGTTCTTGTGCATGGGGTGCTGTGGACATCTGCGTGGATGGGTGCTACGGAGGATGAGATGGGGGTTCCCTGGAGAGAAGCGGCAGCGTCGTCGAAGAAGGATGGAGAAAGTGACCTGTGGATTTCCGGGAGAGCAGCGGCAGAGTCGTCGAAGCGTAATCGAGGAAGTGGCCTGTGGGTTCGATGGGTTGGCTGCCATTTGTTTTGCCTTGAGTGTACATCACCGAATTTCTTCTTGACATTATAAGGCTTACGTGTATTAAAACCCTTAGCCTTTGGGGTCAGCAGAAGGTTTTTTTTATTAGCCATAGCCTTTCGCTTTGGACTTGGCTTGGAAATGGCTCCTGCCTTTCGCTTTTGTCTGCGTGACAGGCACGGCAGAGGCGAGTGGCTTCCTGCGTCCGTAGAACCGGGGTTGATCCATGGAAGCAGATGGCACAATGCAGTTTCTGGACAAGGTAAAGTTCAGATACAGATCATCGATTGTGGGCTACTGTATGCAAAGTGTGTAACCTTTTATGCATGGCGACGAGGTACAGGTGTTAAAAGTGGGCGTACTCTAATGTGAGTCATTAACGTATAAATACACCATCCATTTTGTGGATTCACTGCACATTGAATACACATCGACTAAACATCAAATATTCATTCTTGTGCTTGTATTTCTTTCTACTCGCAGCAATGCCTGTTAAAAAGATTTCAAAGGATTTCAGCATGAGAATTAAGGAGATGTACACGAGCGGACAACGAATTGCAGATATCCAACGCTGGTTAGCTGCTTCTGGCCTCATTGTGCCATCAACCACCATGTGCTATCATGCACACAGAAAAAACAAACAACGCACAAGGACACCAACGGTAACTAACGCGTAAGTATATTAATATAACTATATAATACAGTATATCTATTATTGTTTATATTGCTGCATATTAATATAACTATATAGTATAGATCTATCTAATTTTATAGTTATTTCGGTATATTTATATAATACAGTATATCTATTATTGTTTATATTGCTGCATATTAATATAACTATATAGTATAGATCTATCGAATTTTATAGTTATTTCGGTATATTTATATAATACAGTATATCTATTATTGTTTATATTGCTGCATCTATGATTGTTTACTGTAAATGATGTGCTGTACTTGTGGCCTACTGCACTGTAACTTACCGGATTGTTGTTTTTCTGTACACTGTAGGGAGACAACTCTTCTGGTCGACAAAATAAGTAAAGAGAATGATGAGAAGAGTGCCTTAAGGGTCAAATACACTCTGCTGCAAAATCACAATCTCACTGTATCCGAGACCTGCATAAATAAGATGAGACGCAGAATTGGATGGAAATATGGACGTGTGAGGTTAGTACTGGACAGTACAGGAGGTTAAAGTGTTGTTTAAGAAAGTGTACTGTACCTATAAAATAATTCCTTGTCATTACAGAGCGTACCCTATGATAAGGGACGTTAACAAGCTCAAGAGAGTGGTCCAGGCCCAGGCATGGATCGACAGTGGAGAAACTTTCCAGGATTGCATCTTCACTGACGAGTCTACTGTATCACTGGAGAGATTTTCCACCTTTGCATTCCACAAAAAAGGTCGCATATCTATGAAGCCGCGTCCAAAACACCCAGTGAAGATGCATGTGTGGGGTGCCATCTCTAGGCGTGGACAAGGATGCATTGTCATCTTTGAAGGTAAAATAAGTCACATGCTTTTGCCTTATGCACTGTACTGTACTAGTGTGCAGTTTTTTGAGCACTTTTCTTGTTATAGGAATCATGAATAAAGCTTTTTTCCATGAGCAAATTGTGCCTGAGATTGTGGAATACATCACACGTGAGTTCCCAGATGGTCACCGTTTCTACCAGGACAACGATCCGAAGCACACCGCGTCAACAGCGTATATTCTTGAGCGCTGTATCAACTGGGTGAAGACGCCAGCGGAGTAAGTGCGGTAACCATGTCTCATTTTTTCCCACTGTTTTCACTGTGTATCTCTGCAACTAATTGTCCTTTTTTCCCCCCTCCAATGACAGATTGCCAGACTTCAATCCTATCGAAATGGTCTGGCATCAGCTCCGAAAAGTCATATCCGGATCATATCCGAAAAGTCGTGAAACCCTCCAAAAAGGATGAGTTGGCGCAAGGCATAATGAGTTTTTGGAACGATGTACTCACTATGGAACGATGCAATAAATATATTGACCATATTGCGACTGTGTTGTCCATTGTGATAGAGCGTAATGGGCAAGCATCAGGAAGGTAGTATGGTATACAGTAGTACTGTACTGTAGTATTGTAAGTACAGTATGATACAGGTAAGTATGGCACAGATTTTTTCTCTCCTGAGAGAGCATACTCCATACTGCATACTGTAGTCCAATATGGAGTAGCTATACAGCACATAATGCCATAATATGCACCTAACTGCACAATTTTTTTCTTTCCTGAGAGAGCAGCACTAGCCATCTGGTTACAAAGTACAGTATTTAACACTAGTCACAGTATACAGTAGTTCCAATATAGACTAGTTTGACAGTACTAACTGCATACTGTTGTCCAATATGGAGTAGCTATACAGCACACAATGCCATAATATGCACCTAACTGCACAATTTTTTTCTTTCCTGAGAGAGCAGCACTAGCATCTGGTTACAAAATACAGTATTTAACAGTAGTCACAGTATACAGTAGTTCCAGGATAGACTAGTTTGACAGTACTAACTGCATACTATAGTCCAATATGGAGTAGCTATACAGTACACAATGCCATAATATGCACCTAACTACACTATTTTTTTCTTTTCTTGTCTTTTCAAAGAAAAAAGGATGGAAAGGGGGAGGGGGGTAGCATGTGTACATTGTGTACAGTAAAGTGTATCTAAAGTGCAGTCATGATGTACACAAAACCTCCCCTCAATGAACTACACAAAATGAGGAAAAAGAGAAAGACGGAAAATGTTATATTATTATATATATTATTATATATTATATATTATTAATTAATATTATTATCAATGTGCATTATTCATGATAATCCACCGTCCCTCAATTTTCAACTGACAGAAGAACTGAATGAAGACTGCATTTTGTATTATTCATGATTATTTGTATTTTTTGTTCCTGATAAAATAAAATAAATATTTCTTTACATTCATGATAATCATAATCATTGACACCCCCCACCCCCCACACCTACACCAAAGAAAAAGAAAGAATGACAAAAAGTGGTAATTTACTGCATCAAAAACATGAATCAGATTATGGTTTTTTTAACTCTCAATTTCACAGTGCTGTGCAAATCAGATTTGCATATCAAATTTGAGAAGGGATTATCACAAGCGTTACCATAAACAAAGCCTCAAAGGGTTGGGGGTGTGGATGGGTGAGTCATGCGCAGTAATCATCAGCTAGCTCCCTTCCCAAAGAGGATTACAGAGAGGTGTGCTATGTTGCTCCCTTCCCAAAGAGGATTACACGCAGGCACAGAGAGGTGATGCTCGGCTAGGGACGATTAAGAGCATAATGACAAGCTTTAGAAACGGAATGGTTCTGGAGAGGTGTCGATAAGACGTTCAAATCCTTGAGCGAGTCCTGTGTGTGTGTGCAGGGGGGAGGGGGGTACAGGCTAAAGCTGCATGAAGGATTAGCTGTACTGTAGTTCAAACACATGACATATTTTCAACAGGCAGGTCATCATAATAATTTGATCCCCACACCACCAAATACATAAAAACCACACAAATCAACCATGTGCAGTCAAACGCACAGTGTCGCAGTTAAAAGCTACAGCACAGATTGAATATCGTAATATCAAGATGGTTTAGGCAGGCTTGTGGAGAGAAAAAAAATAAAAAATGACAAGAATTTTTTTTTTTTTAATCGGGTCACTCACTCTTGAACTTTGCAAGCAAGCAGTGGTGAAGTTATAGACGCATGCGCAGTAATCATCGGCTATGTACTGTAGCAAGCAGGAATGTGATTGAAACCAGGCGGACACACATTCAAAGGAATGGTGTGGGAGAGGTGTACTGTAGATAAGATAAGAAGTTGAAATTATGCAGTGCAGTAAACCAGCCTGTGTGTGCGGGGGCGAGCCAGGGGAGAGCGCTGTATACTGTTACAGTACACACCTATGCGTTTCAACAAAGTTCAAATGAGACATACAGCACTGCACATGCATGTATAAATATGCAAATTTACAATTACTGCGCGCGCACACACAGACTGTGTACTGACGTACTGTCCCGGCTAAGCTCATTCTAAAGCTTGCCGGGAGCGTAGCGGGCTAGCCGCGGGTCTGTTCTCCGTTTAAAAACGGAGTTTCCCACGCGGCGGTCGCTTCAATAGATAAGCGCTAATGGCGCTTACTATTGAAATCGCCCGAGGCGCGGGAAAACCGGCCGGGTTTCGGCCGAAGACAGCCAGCGCGCCACCCGCACTATTTTTAAACTGATGGGGCAGCCGCATTAGAGTCAGCCCGGCCGCTACTGTACTGTAGGTTGAACTGCTAAAGTATTAGACTTTGAAGACAACATCTCGCGAACGCCCTCCTGAGTTTTTAGACGGTATTGCAGTATTGCAGACAGCGCTAATAAAATGCTAATATTACGAGCGCTAAAATACCGGGACATATTCCGGAAAAAAAAAATACTGCCTGTCCGCGGTTATCAGAGTTGCGCCAATACGGCCGCACTAGGGTAAAGGCGGCCGCCACTGTATATACCCAGAAGGTTTCTCTTCTGGTTAGATCTTTGTCCCTGTCTCCTCCTCTCCAATGATGTGTCACATGCTCAATGGCAGAGTATTTGAGCCCCTTAGTGTCACCTAGATGATACATCATGAAATGTTTAGAAACATTATGGGCAACATTTTTCTGTCTAATGTTGCCCAAATACTCCAATAACCTCTCCTTTGCGGGCCTAGATGTTTTGCCCACATATTGGAAGCCACACGGGCACTCCAATAAGTAGACAACATAGTCTGTCTGGCAGCTCATGTGTATTTCAATCATATAACTCATTTTTGTCACATGAGAAACAAAATTAAATTGGTCCTGTCCTGTACTGTATGTTGCCATGCTTTACACAGTGTGCAGCCAAAAAAAACTTTAACTTGGGCTAGCCAGTTGTTTCTTGGCTATTTTGTTCTTGGTAGAGAACTTAGTGCCCGTCTTTTTTTTAATATTATTTGCCCTACGGAATAAGACATTGGGTCTATCTTGAATTATGTATTTCAGCAATGGATCATTCTTGCCAATATGCCAATGTTTGCATATTATATTTTAGATTTTTTTCAGCATCTCTGTTATAATCTGTCATGAAAGCCATGCCGAAATTGTGCTACATTTTTGGTACTGTATGTATCCCTTTTGTTTTGATAAGATCCCTCCTATCTAAGCTGTGTACTTTCTCCAGGGCCCCTTCAACTATATCCGGCTGATAGTTTCTTTCTAGAAACCTATTCTTTAAGAAATCTGATTGTTATTCAAAATCATCTTCCCCAGTGCAATTTCTTTTTATTTGCCTGAACTGTCCGTATGGTACGTTTTTAAACCACCTCGGATGATGGCTGCTGTTCTGTAGAATAAAATTGTTACTATCAACCGGTTTGAAGTTGGTCTTTGTTCTCACCTTATTGTCCTGGATAAAAATCATTAGATCCAAAAAATCTGTTTCTGTTTGACTATGACTACAAGTGAACTTTAGATTTAGGTCATTATTTCTTCCAGACTCTTGTCATAACCTCTCCACACAAAAACCACATCGTCAATGTATCTCGCCATAGGACCAAGCTCACGCCATGTTCCGGGTGAGACCAGATTTTATTGTCCTCCCAGACCCCCATAAATAGGTTTGCATAACTTGGTGCAAACTTGATACCCATGGCGGTGCCACATCTCTGAAGGAAACATAATTGCCATTAAACCAGAAATAGTTATGGCCAAGTATAAATTGTATGCCCTTAATTATAAATTCAGCCTGAACCTTAGGTAGTGTTGTCACGGGAGACCAGTTATTGACACCTTTTTACTGGGATCATTCACTGAGCAAAACAAGTTAGTAAAATAAATTGTAAATTATTCCATTGAAACAGACATACACACAGTGGATTACAAAATACAGAAGAAAACACTTACTTTGGGTCTAAGCTACAAAACTAGACTTTCCTTGGTGATATAAGAATTAAAACAAAGTCTTTAGGTCAACCAGGACTTGTGCCGAAATGTCCTGGAACTCAAATCGGCATAAAATTTCTGACGCCACCGCGCTATCCGCTCCGGAGGTGCTGAAATAGTTTCAACGCGACCTAGCTCCAAACGAAATATATTCGGATTACAATCCTAGCCGCAACCGCTACTTTCTATTCTGAGAACTTGGCTGCAAAAGTTTGGACTTAGAAAATTTCTCGACCTGAAATTTCTGAAGCCGGCTTGCTGCTATTTCTCTCTGAGCATCTTTTGGTGATTTTGAATTTGCCACTGCTGTCTTGGCGCTTAGAATCTCTGAGAATCTCTCGCCCGGATTGGCTGAGGAATTCTTATAGTATTTCAGAGTTCATTCATGAAATACTCCAGCCAATCCGAGCATGGCAAAACTCCTACCAGCCAATCAGAGTGTTGCAAATCTATCTAAGCCGGGCAAGCATGGATTCGGATTCTGACAATGGCATGCGCCAACCTGGCACCGCTGCCACTTGTCAGTCAGAAGCCATCCGAGGAGTTAGGCTCCTCAAAGTCTGGGCTTGGCAAATGGTAGTCCGATGACTTACATTCATCCCAGGACGTTAGTACTTGAGGCTAACTCCGTTGCCCAAATGGCTTTCACACCTTGGCAACCTCTGAGGCTTTCATGTCCGGGACCCGAGCAGACTTGATAGCACCAAGCTTGGCAGCCACATGGTTTCTCGGAACCATGGACCTGGAAGTCCCCAGCTCATAATACCGTGCACAAGCATATATACCATTAAAACACCATTTAATAAAATATAATTTTCACATATTTTTTTCTAAGTCCTTAGGGTAGAAAAACGTGCAGGTTCATTTTCATGGCGGTTTTCTCTATACACTTAAAACCGGACTTGGGTTTCTTAAAAACCCTTGCAACCTCATATATGGTTGGAGTACCCCCAGAACCGCTATACTGGTTCTGGGTAACCAAGCATTGAACTGGGGTACGCTGGTACCGTTATGGGGATACTTTACACTCCTATACCCCACTTACCTTTCTGGTCTGTGCTGAAGCAGGGAGTCCAAGTGGTGAGTCGCGAAAGCGTTTCCAGTGCAGGATTTTGATCGGAGCCTTATGCCTACATGTATCCGGGCTGGCTGACCTGACTCCCGGGTACATTTTTGGGGTGCCATTAGCAACTCTGGATCCCGACTATCTAGGCACAATCTGATAAGACTCACTGCAAAATCCCCCCTGAAACTCATAGCCTAGCAATCCCTGCTTGCTGGCACACCATGAAAGGTAAAACACATATAAATTCTTTATTGTTACACAATAACATACATTCATTTACGACAAATGGGCCAAAGAGTTGACACTCTAAACTCCCCAATTTGGCTCAGAGGTATACAGCCGGACATAATACCTTTATTTATGGCCTGGTTACCCCCTCACCGTCACAAGTGTATCATCTTTTTCTAAAACTTGTTCTATCGCTTCACATCCCTTTTGATGGCTGATGGATGTATAGAGAGACGTCACGTCACATGTTGTAAGTGTCATACCCTCCTCCCATTGGAATTCCTCCAAAAGTTCTAGAACATCTGATGTGTCTCTCAAGTGCGATCTCAGATATTTAACTTAATTTTGGAGAAACACATCAAGATACTCTGACAAAGTTGATGTTAATGAGTCGATCCCAGATATTATCGGTCGACCCGGGGTATTTCTAAGAATTTTGTGTACCTTGGGGAGGAAGTAGAACACCGGTAACCTTTGTTTTTCATTTAGTAGATATGTAAACACTTTATCCTTTAAATTCCATTATTTTTACCTCTCACCAACAAGTCTCTCAATTCTCGAAGGAACTCATTGGTAGGATCTTTAATGATTCCAAGATATTTCTCTGTATCTCCAAGAATTCTATCCAATTCTTTAATATAATCAGTCCTATTCATGCTCCCCCCCCTTTACCTGCCTCTTTTATTATAATACTAGAGTCCTCATTGAGCTCTGTTAGAGTATCTCATTCTCTTTCACTTAAATTACATCTATAGCTGCATTCTTTTTCTGTCAGTTCCTCAAAATCTTTAGTGATTAATTGAGTGAAGACATCTAGGTGATTCCCTTTGCATCCCCTGGGAAAAAAAGGTGGAGGCTGGTTAAAGGTTAGTGTGTATGAATCCAGACTCTATCATTGACAGGTGGATTTATGCCTGTTCTATTTTCATGAGTTCTTAATTTTCTTTTGTCTATAAAATCTTTTTATTGTGAGTTTCCCTAGAAACTTTTGGGCATCTATAAAAAGGTTAAAATTATTGGGACCTGCTGTTGGGCGAAGTTAAGTCCTTTAGAAATTACCTCCTGTTGTGCATTCGTCAAAATCTTATTGCTTAAAATGAAAATGTTATATATTTGGCATGTTTTTTTGGTGCACTTGCTGTCATGGGAGACCAGGCAATGTACACATTTTTACCAGGGATCATTCACTGAACAAAAGAAGGTGATGAAATAAATTGTAGTTTATTCGTACAAATTCACTAACACACAATGGAACACAAAATACAGACAAAAAGACATACAGTACTTACTGTGGGTCTGGGGTCGAAAACTAGACTTTCCTAGGTACAGGGAACTCCAAATAAGAGTTTTAGCTTGACCAGGACTTATCCCGGTGTCACGGGAGACCAAGACTTATACACAATTAATAAATTAATACCGGGATTCTGCACTGAGCACACAAGTTGAGTAAAATAAACTGTAATTTATTTCTTTTCAGACTGACACACAAATCTTCACAATATACACTTAATAAAACATTTATTGGGATGGGGGAACTAAATCAATTGTCCTTGGAACGAAACAAAGTCTCTGGGCACCCCTGCAAGTGGGTGCGCAAAATGATCCGTGTAGCAGTTCCTGGCTAGGGGCACAAGTTGCCACCCCCTATATTTCCGCCAACAGGCAAAAGTTCGTTCAGTCCTTAAAGGGTTCGTTCGGGAACGAGCTGTGATGTGGTTTGCGGTTTCACCTACTTCCCACGCCAATATACTTTCCCCCTTTCAAGTTATGAAGCTAACAAGGTAACGGATACATTTTGACAGAAAAGCACTTCAGCTAGACCGCAAACCACTCATTTAATTAACCTCGCGGTTGCGAGTTCTAGGGCTTAGAAAGTGATCCCTATACTTCAAAGCGGCCACACATACATAGCCACGCTTCTTCAATCAGCTCTTGGTTTAGCGCTCGCAGCTCCCCCTTATGTCGCAAAACCAATTGGCACAGTTTACATACAGTTCTATGACTGCAGCTATGGATTTAGCTGCAAAATGGGCACAATAAAGATGGTGTAGGGGAAAACATGTCAGTGTGGTGCACGTACAGTTAACCCCTTCAGTCCCAACGTGATTTAGGGTTAATCAGCCGGGTATAATGCCTTTATTAGTGGCCTGATTAACCCCCTATCGCCACACCTGGAATCTCCTGGTTCCCAAATCAGCGTGAAGTTCCACGCGCCACCTGCTCCCTTCTCTCCTAAGAACTTGGACTTTCTTGACCGCGAGTTATCACCAATCCTCTTGAGCTCAAATTGGCATGAAATTCCAGCTGCGCCTGCTACGTTCGATTTTGAGACCTTGGGTGCAAACGTCGGGATTTAGTCTCTGGCAGGCAGGCTTTCCTGGCTTGAAATTGAGGCCGGTTGCTCAGCATCGCGCAAGAGCAAATTTGAAAAGCCTGCCCGCGCTCTTACTGCTGGAAGACTTGAATCTGATTGGCTCACATGTTCTTTATAGTATGCTGAGCTTTATTGATGAAACTCAGCAGCCAATCATCGGGTGGGAAAATTCCCAACAACCCATCAGAGCCAAGTCGGTAAGAAAAGCCGGGTCAGCAGGAAATTTGAAATAGCCAGGAGACATGCGCAAGCCTGGCACCTCACTTTCCTGGCAAACTAATTTAGTTTCACATGTGATAGAGACAGCACCTGGGGTAAAAGTACATTCTCGTCCTTACAGGTTGCCTGAAAGTCGTAAGGCCCTGGTAGAGAAGGAGGTACAAGAAATGTTACACTTAGGCGTGATTGAGGAATCATGCAGTGAGTGGTGTAGTCCACTAGTTATGGTCCCAAAACCCGATGGGAAGGTAAGATTTTGTGTGGACTTCCGAAAGGTCAATGCGGTATCCATGTTTGACGCATATCCGATGCCAAGGGTGGACGAGTTAATTGACGCTCTTGGTAACACGGAATATATATCCACGCTGGACTTAACAAAAGGATACTGGCAAATACCTTTAGAGGAAAAGTCCAAGTGCAAAACAGCCTTTGCCACTCCCATGGGTTTATACCAGTTTGTGACAATGCCATTTGGACTGCATGGAGCCACAGCCACATTTCGAAGACTCATGGATAAAGTACTGAGACCTCAGGGCTTATGCCGCAGCCTACCTAGATGACATTGTCATTTATAGTAAACACTGGCGGGCCCATCTAAATAGGCTGAAAGCGGTCCTCAGGTCTTTAAGAGAGGCAGGGCTCACAGCCAACCCTAAGAAATGTGCCTTGGGTAAGGCGGAAACCAAATACTTAGGTTATGCAGTGGGAGGTGGAAAAGTAAGGCCACTAGCTGACAAGGTAGCTGCCCTGAAAAAAGTTTCGACCCCCCAAACAAAAACACAGGTACGCTCTCTGCTGGGTTTAGCAGGGTACTATCGGTGGTTGCAGCCCCACTAACAGACCTCACAAAAAAGTGTGCCACTACACAAGTGGCAGGGTCAAGGGAGTGCCAGAGAGCCTTTGAGGACGTAAAAAGGTGTCTATCAGAGGGTCCCGTCCTTAGAAGCCCAGACTTCAGACTTAAGCCTTTTATCGTGCAAACTGATGCCTCAGAGATAGGGCTAGGGGCAGTGCTCTCACAACAGTTTGAGGGAGTGGAACATCCGATCCTTTATCTGAGTAGGAAATTGTTCCCAAGGGAAAAAAAACTTCTCAGTAATTGAGAAGGAGTGCCTCACAGTAAAGTGGGCAATCGAGGCCTTGAGGCATTACCTGGCGGGAGTCCATTTTACATTGGTAACAGACCATGCTCCATTAATGTGGTTAAATACTATGAAGGACTCCAGTGCTAGGTTGACCAGGTGGTATATGGCCCTCCAACCCTTCTCGTTTGAGATTCAGCACAGGCCTGGAAAAAAAATGCAAATGCTGATTTATTTTCTAGAGAAGGGGTGGATGGTCGGGCTTCAGCCATGCGTGGCCCCAGCCTCACACTAACAGGGGAGGAATGTGACAGGGTGAATGAACATCACCAGCCCTATGCCTGGCAGACCTATGTTGGTCTGCAGTGCAGCAGTGAGGAGGTTAACTTTCAGCTGGGAGGTCTGGTTAATTAGTCTGATCCCAGCTGCCTCATCAAGGAGCTTTAAAAACCCCAGGCTGCACACACATGCAGCCTATCTGAACCAGTGAGAATACTGAAATGCTGAAGGAGTGTTACTGCAACAAGATCTGTCTTCAATATACATTTTTGATGAACTGTTTGCTGTACTGTTATGCTGGAATCTAAACAGCCCTTGTTGGGAAAGGGCAAGCCCTGCTCAGGACTTAATTTCTGTTTTGTATGCTGAAAAGAAGTTGTTTTGTTTTTGTGTGCCATATTTTTAAGGCTCATTTAATAAGCCTTTGCAAGAAACCTACGTGTGGTTGCATGTACCCTGCAACACTTCCCTCTGATAGATTTCAGTCTCAGACAGGGAGGTATAATAAACAAATGGGACACTTTATTGCACCTTACAAATGGTACACTGCACAGCATTACACAGCAGCAACTGGATACTTGAGCCACTTTACCCTCAGGATGTCCCTGGACCTTCACTCCCAGCCAAAGGCACCAGGAGCAGTCCTAGCTCTTCCCTTACTCCCTGGTAGAGTAAGGGGAATGATCTCCCTCCACTCCCCTAAGGGAGGGCCACAAACTGACAGAGCCCTGCACAGCTTGGTTTGGGTAGACCTGCCTCTCTCAAGGTAGAGGCAACTGACTAACTTTAGGAAGTATAGCCCCTTAAGTACAGAGAAAGCAAGAACCACCCCGTGCCCCTGATTGGACACAAGGCCTGGTTGCACCGCCTTCTCTGTGACCCACTGAGGCTGCATAGAAGTGGGGGAAACCTATGATTACTCCTGGCAAGCCTGCTCTACTAGGGCTTACTGCCAGGAGGAGGGCAGACTGGTATCCCAAAACCAGGCATGGCTACACTTATAACTTGTGCATATATTAAATATACTTTTTGATTTGGCATTTTCCCGCTTTTAAGATTTGTTCCATTAAGTCAGTGAGTGCTGGAACTATTATTAATATTTTATGGTGTGTTCTATGATCTGTGTTAGTATATTTAGGCTAGATTTAGATGTGTTCTGTAAAAAAGTATAATGATGTGTCTATTTGAATCCCTGTTAGCATTTTGAGTATTTTTTTATTATTTTTATAATAATAATTTGTTACTATGTATGTAAGACTAAATGTTTATATGATATAAAATGTATATGTTTCATTTTTGATGTTAGGCGGTGTTTTTAATATCTATGTATAAAATGTGTCTTATTGCAATGTTTATTTCCAATTTTTAGTATAATCAGTGTTAACAATTTTGAAGGCAAAACCACTGTATCCTTTCACAGATTGATCAATTACAGCTGTTACTCCATTATAATTAGGATGAGTGTAGGGTATAAAAACGGAGCAAGTGTAGGTAGGGGCCTTGTTCTCCTGACGAAGCTGTTTTTACAGTGGAACGCGTTGTGTTTTACTTGCCCCACCGGACTCTCAGGAAAGGAGCAGTGCAGGAGATTGCATCATTCCGGATGTCGCGCGGCCGCGACCGGATTCGGAAGCGATTTCAACGGCGGATGCAGTCCTTTAAATTTGGGTGAGAGTGTGACCCTACCTGCAGGAGTCGCCGAGAGAATACCATACAATGCATGTATTAACTGCCTCTATGTAAGCCTTGATTATGGAGGGGCAATTTGGGGTATAAATTCCTTTTAAAAGTACCTTCTGCAATATCATTGTTTTTCTCTTCTGGGTTACTGGAACAAGTGAATTATACCGATACCTACCACAGTTTTGGATATGCTCATTATTACTGCTGGTTTGTGAGTATTGAATTTGGAGATTTAAATCTACATGGTACATGGCCCCCGCTCCCCTGCTGTGTGAATACAAGTCGTTTGTGGATATTGCGAGACATATCCGGTTCCAGGATCTGAGTGGAGGAGTATATTTCTTGAGTCATTTGTATATTCACATTGAATTTCTTTTACTGTATCACATTCACTTATTTGTGTTATAATATTAACACCTTATTTGCACTATTCTGTTATATCAAACACGAATATTACTTGTGCACTGGAGTCTATTTAAAAGACCCCTGTTTTATTATATACTATCACCAACGTTTGAGCGCCGCTTTTGTTTTTTTCTGCACACCATATTTACTAGTTTTCTGCCATAAGACGATGCTAATAAAATCTGTCATAACACAACTTCCGGCGCTGGTAGACACCTTGTATCACCTATACTGTCAGACAGCACACCAATCGGATTTAGAATGATCTGTAGATGAAAAATAGAGGGGCACGGGAATTGACCTGCCCCCAAACACAGACACATCAAAATCAGACAAAATACCAATACAGTATGTTCTCCAGCACTGAAGAAATAGACACTAATAGTTATCAAAGTGAAAAAAATGTATTGAATATTTTGAGATATTAAAGAATATCGATTACAATAGAATATTTTTTAAAAGATGAGCATGAGTGTAATGCTGGCACTCACCACGAACAGGGCGGGACCCCGGTACTGAGGTGGGAGAGTATAGAACACACCACCCACAGCAGCGGAGGCGCGTTTGGAGAGTGGATAGTCAAGGTTAGACAGGTCAGGGTTGGAGAGTAGTATGGTCTTGATACTTGCCAAGGTTCAGAGGTTGGAGCCAGGAGAGTAGTTGGTAGCTTGGTGCCGTGGTCATGGGGTTGGAGCCAGTAGGATAGTCATTGTTCGTGTGCCGTGGTCAGGGATGGAGAGATACGGAAGGTCAGAGGCAAGCCAGGGTCGATATTCAGAGAAGGGTCAAAAGTCTAGCCAGGTCGGTACACAGGAGATCAAATACAGAGACAGGCAAGACAAGGCAAAATAACAGGAAAAGGAACGTGGGATCAGCATGGCTACAAGGAACTCTGCTCAGCCAAAGAAGGAGCGAGAGAGCTGAGCATATATGTGTATGAGAGTCCAATGATACAGGGGGGTGGAGCAGAGGAGCGGCCTCTGCGGAGGCAGGGATAGGCTGTGAGGGACAGGAGACAGGTGAGCGAGATAATGAGTGTTGATACGCAACTGGGGAGCAGTGCATGCGCGTCACGTGTGCACGAAGCGGGGGGCGGAGCCAAGCTCCGTAGGGACCTTGAAAACCGTCTGTGGGTGCGTGCTCTGTAAGGTGCGCGGGAAGCTGTGAAGCGGCAGGTAAGGAGAGAGCACACCGCGGGGGACGCGCTCCCCGTTTCCTTACAGTAAGGTGCACAGGAGGCTGTGAAGCAGCAGGTAATGTAATGGTTATGCTCACCACAGACCTGGACCGGGCCGCGGGGCTGAAGTGGGGATAGATATACACCGACCTTAGACCACGATGCCAGATCCGGGTTGCGAATTCCATGGTCAAACATAGCCGGGTCAGGACTGGAGAAGGCAGGATAATCCGTGGACAAGCCGGGGTCAGGATTAGAGAAGGCTGGGTAAACAATATCCATGCTGGGGTTCGGCAACAGGATGCTTGAGCGAAGGTGCTTCAATGTAGGAAGGAACGGGAACAGGGGATACAGTGCTACAGCACTCCCTAGCCGTGTACAGCTGTGAGTAGTGGAGACCACTGGAAGCAGGAGATTGGAGCAGGTAACAGGAACAATGATGTAGGCCTCTGCAAGGAGAATATGCAGCAGGTAACAGGAACACTGAGGCAGACCTCTGCAGGAGGGATATGCAGATAGGTAACAGGAACACCGATGCAGGCCTCTGCACGAGGGATATGCAGATAGGTAACAGGAACACCAATGCAGCCCTCTGCACGAGGGATATGCAGATAGGTAACAGGAACACCGATGCAGGCCTCTGCAGGAGGGATATTCAGATAGGTAACAGGAACACCAATGTAGGCCTCTGCAAGGAGAATATGCAGCAGGTAACAGGAACACCGATGCAGGCCTCTGCTGGAGGGATATGCAGGAGTGACCGCGGCGGCGCGGCGGAGTCTGCCAGTAACTAGGAGCAACGGCAAGAAGGCCAAACAGAGGTGCTGTGGCAAGCACAGTTACTAGAAAGTCTGTGTCCAGCAACTTCCTGGTGGGCGGGGCAGGAGTTAAATAGAACAGGCAGCCAATGAGGCAGAGCTGCATAGGAGGCAGCAAGAAGCAGGCTGCAGTCTAATTGCAGAAGTTGGTGATTCTTGATTGCAGGTTCAAAGGGGAGTTGTCTAGAAGTTGCAAGGCTCTGTAAGGAAAAGGTTTCAGCAAAACCCAGGAGCGGATTCCTTACAGGTAAGGAAGGAGCACACCGCTGGGTTCGCGTTCCCCATTTCCTTACAATTAGGTACGCAGGAGGCTGTGAAGCAGCAGGTAAGTAGGGAGCACGCCGCGGGGGCCGTGCTCCCTGATTCCTTACAATGAGGGAAAAGCTACAAGCCTTAATGGCTTTGTTCATTGTCAAAAAATATTGTGTGTGGTTCTTCCCTTCAAAGTATGCTCTGGCTGCTTCAATTCCAATAAGGGGGAAGTCAGGAAAAAAGGCCATATGGTCACTATGTCCTCATGTAGAATAGGTTCCTGTATTCCCCTTTTCTGGCGCGATCTTAAAGGGCTTCCTGGGGTGGTCTAAATACCCGTCTTACGTTGTGTCATAAATGATCGCCTGATGTTTCTACTGCCACGTGTGCTCAATGTGTAGCTATCGTGACTACAAGTAAACAACCGCGTAGCTCCCTGGATCCTTGATCAGACGGGAGCCACATTGGGCCAATATGTCGCTATAGCAACTTGGTTGTAAATAGACCGCGCTGCTCGTTTCTTTCCTGATCAATCAGCTGTCAGGCATATCAATTGAAGCAGAATGGAGAGGGGGAAAGAGGCAAATGTGTGTAGGAAAGAAAAAAAACTTGAACACTGTATCAATTATATACAGTATATAATTTTCACCGTGGGATGAACTGGCCAGTAAGATGTTCACCTACTGTATTTCCATTAGTATAGTATAACTCCCACTGAATAGCAGCTCCAGTGGTCATACAGTAACACCTAATGAGTTTGTTTAATTAACTCCCTCTTATCTGCCACTGTTGGAATGTTTTTATCGAGGTAAGTACAGTGGCGACACAGTTTATTACACTGCGGCCAGATCCGCAAGCCGGGAGATTTCCCGGCTTGCTAGTGGCCGCCCCTGACGCGCGGTCACGCGTCTTCGGGAGCCTGCGCCCCCTGCACGCGCGTCCAGGGCTCCCCGAGGGAGCCCTGGTGTCCCGCGATCGCGGGACGGCGGCAGGGGGTTCCGGGGGACCCGGCGGACCCGGCAGCGGTAGGGAGAGCGCCCCGATCGGAGGGCGCTCTTCCGCTGCTTCGGCGCGCCCGTCACCCTCGGGCGCGCGCCAGGCTACTGCTGCGGCCAAGAACGGGCAAATGCTCGAATAAACTTGGCCGCAGCAGTATAGTAGCCTCATCGTGTGTAACATTAACCCATATACCCATATACCCATATACTAAATTAGAATTACAAGTTACAAACGAAATAATGCAAGAATGAAAAATGAAAAAAATAGCGTCATCATGTCCTATTGAAAGACATAGGACAAAGCGTTAGTGTCGAAAACAAAGTTCTATGGAAAGAAATTGCAAATATAAATCCAGTTTTTATCAATTAATGCCAAAACATTTTTAGACATATTTAACGTAGTGTGAGACCAATACATCCATGGGTCTGTGCAGATAGAATAGTTTGAGTTCTTATACATCCTCTAAGGAGGGGCCTACAGGAAAATCTGATTGATCAAGTGCCCGTAACCGCCAAGAATAGGTCTGAATGCCAAAGGATGAGGGATGAGGTTGATGAATAAGTCAGTATATAAGGAAGAGAGTGGGCAGAAGATATTGAAGATTCTGGGTAGCGGTGGGGATCACACGGGATTTGTGGGACTGGACCACATCCATGATGTAGGGTAGACAGATATACACAACAAAGCGATGGCTACCGCACACCACTTCAGTAATGAGGTAATAGAGGTATCACTCCTGGCAGAATTCTGTGGAAAACCTAGAGTAGAGTTAGTGACCACAAGGGGTCACCAAAGCCCCTAATAGCTGCACTCACGGTATGTCAATAAAGGTAGCAAATATAAAGCAGCAGTACAGTGACTGATGCCAATACCCTCCAATGGGGATAGACCACCATCAGGTCCCACAAGACCACTATACACAGAACGAAAAATAATAAACCTTTATTAACTGTAAAATACGACGATAAACATGATAAAATATATACATGTGTTGGTTAAAATCCCCATCATCCCCCTATGTAGAAGCGCGCCAAGACGCGCAAAACAATCGTCGGGGTGAAGTGATGTCATACCTCTGACAGTCATGCGGGCGAGACAGAGCAGGCAGGCGAGTGAGTACTTGAAACTCTGCTATGGGGAACAAAACACTGCGCTAAGGTCGTATGGTCTTTTTAAAGCGGGACCTCAGCCTTCCAGGCTGATCTCCCTTGTCATTGTGCATTCATTCTTTGACTACTATTGCACCAATTTCTGCCCTGTGTTTGCCAATGTGTAGCCAATTGTGGGCATCATAGTACTTATATTATGTTTTGTACCACTGCTGATTTATGGTTGTACTATCTTTAATACTATTAGGATACACTGACATTTGACCAGTGCATTGCCCCTCTGCATTGGGTTTGTGTGGTGATGTAAACCCCCCTGCCCCCCACTGTGAGTTTCAGTACCTCCCTAGATATGTTATAACATTAGTTTCATATCATATGCCTTATTGCCTTATAGGGTTTGTTTACCTTCTACACGTAGGCATACATTTAACCCATTATAGGGTTTGCCTACCTTTGGCTCCCCCACCTATACTGTGGGTCATTGTACCCACAACACCATACTGTGTGTACGGTATGCATATACATACCCATTTACCTCCTTCCCGTCGCTGGGGATTTTAACCAACACTGGATATATTTTATCACGTTTATTGACGTATTTTGCAGTTAATATAGGTTTGTTATTTTTCGTTCTGTGTATACTGGTCTCGTGGGACCTGATGGTGGTCTATCCCCATTAGAGGGTATTGGCAATAGTCACTGTACTGCTGCTTCATATTTGCTACCTTTATTGACATACCGTGAGTGCAGCTATTAGGGGCTTTAGTGACCCCTTGTGGTCACTAACTCTAGTGTTTTAAATGACTGTTCCTCCCTCTTTGCACCAGGTATTTCTTGGCTACTGATGGCGAGCGTTGCGTTCATTTGTGTATTTTGAAAACCTAGAGTATCAGTTTGTTAACAGACCATCGCAAAAGATCACGCTACCTCAAGGTGGCTAACCGGACTCCTGCAGAGTAGTCTCTCATGTTAGGGGCTCCTCTTGTACACCTACAATGTCCTTCAACAAAGGAGGTGACCAGGTAGGTAATGCTCTCAAAAGGAATCTCAATAGAAAAGAGCCAGGGCAATCCCAGTATATCAACCAGGTACTGTTGTCCTAATTAGAAAAGGTGACTAAGGTTGTGACGGTAGGGGGTAACCAGGCTCTCAAATAAAGGTTAAGCCCATTTTTAGTTACCCCTGTTCCGTATATAAGGGTTCAATAGAGTTAGCTCTTGGACCCAGTAACATTGTAACTTGGCAATACATAACATGTAATAAAAATATTTTATGTGTTTTTATCTTTCCGGGCATGTTAGCGAGCAGGGATTGCAAGGGCATGAGTTTCTTTTTTTTTTAACTTGTATATTTTATTGGTTTTCAAGTAACAATACACATACGTCAAACAATCAATAATGCGTCAATAGTATCAATATCGTGTAAGTATTACCACCATATAGGCTATAGTAAATAAAACCAAAAAGATACGGTGAAGGTAAAGAAAGAGAGGAAGGAGGGGGGATGGGAGAGGGGGGAGGGGGGAAGGATGTCACGAATCTGCTTGTCTCTTTTGTTCTTATTTCTTATTGTTGCTCTGCCATCTGACTATGTCTTGGTCTACACCATCTCTTTGACTGGTCTATTTAGCTCGGACTCTTAGAAGCCTGCCCTGCTGCAACCTCAACGGAGAACGCATTTATGACTATTATAGCAGAATAGTGGTTATCTCTACCCCTGGGATGTCTGTCTGTGCTAGCCAAGGTGTCCAGACTTTTAGGAAATTTCCGCCAGAGTCATTAACCAAACTCGTCAACTTTTCCATCTGGCACACGTACCAAATTCTGTTCCGAATTTTAGGGATCGAAGGAATTTTGTTTTGTTTCCACAATGCTGCAATTTCGCATCTCGTGGCATTTACAAAGTGTGCAACTAACTTGAGTGAACAAAAGGGGGTGCAATCGGGCGCACCTAGTGAACAGGTGACAATGTGAATAACGTGATAGTAATAATAGTAATAAAGGTGAACTCTTCTAATAATATCACATTAAAATAAATTATAACCAATTGTACACAATATAGCATAAACCACCACCAATAGTGAATGAGATTAAATGTGATAGAAATTAGGTAGCAGGTACAAGAATAAACCCTCTATAGATCTGTTCCAGATCTATACAAATCTTCTGTGTCTTCCAGTTGACGGGAGCGCAATTGGTCCACAGCATATATGTAAATAAAAAATACAGAAATATATAGTGCAATACTGTATGACTAAATGTCCTGTCTGATGAAAAAGTGCTTACTACACACTCACAAATGTCTAGATGTCAGATGGCATGTTGGAGACACTTCTATCTCCAACTGGAGTGTTGGTGAACAACGTGAAGAAATATCGGAGTCTGTATCTTGTATATACGCCTCACAGGATTTTTCACTCAGTGCAGCATATATATGAAGAGAAGAGATTGACATAACATAGTGTAGTATGATCTGTCACTAAATAGTAGGCAATTTGAGTTTAACAATTTTCCACTCACGTGTAAGGATTTTGAACAGCAGTATAGAGACACTTCTCTCTCTATTAGGAGCAGGGTAGGAGTATGGAGACACTTCTCTTTCTATTGAGAGCGGTGTAGATTGCAGATATGTAATCACGATCCCACCGTGGCTAGTTCAATCAGGGATGTGTGCCCCTTAGATGTAGAACAGACTAACTATGGTATAGTATATCAAAGTATCTATTAGATGATAGTAAGTAAACATGTATATACACTCACATTGTAGAGTACAATACCGGGCGTGGTACGAAATCATGGAGCTAATACAGGATACTCAGCGTCTTGATACACGGCGTGTGCCTCCATTTCAGGCTCCTACGTTACTTCTGGTGACGACTCGTCTCTGGGCGGAGCTGAGCAGGGGGTTCACTATCACTGTAGCGCGGATCACTCTGTAGCTGTCAGGAAACTGGATTCTACGCGTTTCGCTAATTAGCTTCGTCAGGAATCTGTTTCCAACTAGTGTGGTGGGGTTTATATAGGCAGTCTCCCCTGTTGTTCTAAATTGGCACTCATAAATTAAAGGTGATACTCACACATAGTATCCCCTCCAAAAAAGCCTAATGTGATTGCAAATCTAAGCAACAAAGATAACTTTATACAATAAACATAAATTACAGAAATAATTTAATTGATATAATAAAATCTAAAATAAAGAAAGTTAAAAAGATTGTATAAACGGGGCCAATCTTATACTAAAGTATAATGTAATGGTATAGGAGTATGTGAACCTTACAGTGTCCGCCTCTAAAAGTCAAAACAGACACTAATGAGTTTAAGGCTCCCTGTATCCCAGGATCACCTATCTCTCACACAAGTGAAAGTACTGAGCACTATAAGGCTGCGTCCATAGAAGGACAAGCAGTGCTGAGCCGTGCGGACGCTCCACGCTGAGCCCCTGCATCCTCAAGGAGGATGCCTTGAGAGGGGGCTCTCGCGAGCGTCCGCAGGCGTGCTGAGGCTTTGGAATTTTCAGCCGACAGCCAAGCTGTTTTTCAGCGCGCTGTCGGCTGAAAACATCCAATCAGCCTGAAGCAGTGTCAACGTCACGGCGCCATCACGGCGCCGTGACGTTGACGTCAGTGCGTCGCGGGCGATTGGCTCAGCGACGTCACTGCCCTGCCTCCAACCACCTCCCCCCGGTTCCCTTTGCGCACGCTGGCTCGCTTGCAAGTCCATGGAATCGCGCTGACTTCAGCAGGCGAGCCTCAGCGTCAGCGCGCCTCTGCTCTGCTGAACCCTCTATGGCCCCGGCCTAATGCTATCTCTAGTGCTGTCATTGGGAAATGCACTAGTATGCTAGTAAAGTTACATAAATGTAGCCTATAATGGTGTAGGAATGTGTGGACCTTAAAGTGTCCACCTCTAAAAGTCAAAACGGACACTAAGGAGTTTAAGGCTCCAGTGTATCCCTGGATCCCCTGTCGACCCATTAGTGCTTATCTTAAAGTGAAGTAGCACCATGATGGTAAGTTGGTGACTGGGCATCTTATAAAAATTAAGAATATATATATATATCCAGACAGGTTGATCCTAAAAGGACCAAAAATGTTCACTAGCAATGACTAGTGAATTGCTGAATCAGGTAAGTCCTACAGATAATTAAACCGTATAAACTCACTCACAGCGTTTGATGATTGAAAGGAGATCTTCAGAGGTTGGGCAGAAGGAGGGGAAGGAGTGGGTAGGGGTGGTGGATGGAGGGGGAGGGCAGCAGTGGTGAAGGAAGCACCAATGTTAATTTTTTGTGAGAAGTATGAAGTAAAGTACATGGCTGGGAGAGGGGAGGGTGCCTTAGGCGAGAGAGATGGGGAGGGTCATGGCAAATTGTTTAGGCGTGGATGAGGTGATAGTGATTTGATATGGGTTTTGTAGTATATTTGTATAACAGGGCATGTTCCATTGTACCTTTCTTTCCCCACATAGTATATCTGCTATGTAAGTCCTGTTAAGTTCCAGGCAGTAGTGGGTTAATCTAAGGGCCAGTGACCCCCCTTCTGCTTCACTTGAAAGTGAAGGAAGGAAGGTGGTGACTCATTGTGACGTTGAAGGGGTACCTATGCCATGAAAATAAAGATAATCTACCCGGCTAGGTACTCCTGAGTCATCAAAGGTATTTTTAGAGTGTCAGTTCTGAGGTCCAGAGCTGACTGCAGTCCTAAAAATGTTTTTTAAACTGTAAAATGTTCCTGGGGTGCATAAGGGCCTTCTAACCGGGTTTTAATGGGTTACTTGGATAAATCCGCTTGTGGTTACATAGTTACATAGTAGATGAGGTTGAAAAAAGATTTCCGTCCATCAAGTTCAACCTATGCTAAATTTAGACAACAGATATTTTATCATATATCTACTGTATACTTATTGATCCAGAGGAAGGCAAACAAAAAACCCCAGAGTCATATCATCCAATGATATCTCATAAGGGGAAAAATAAAGAATTTGCAATCGGATTAATCCCTGGATCAACATCCTTCCCATGTATAC
Source organism: Ascaphus truei (assembly GCF_040206685.1). Classification (NCBI taxonomy): domain Eukaryota; kingdom Metazoa; phylum Chordata; class Amphibia; order Anura; family Ascaphidae; genus Ascaphus; species Ascaphus truei. Next base: position 411,712,543 of record NC_134486.1, on the reverse strand, counting down.
TTATTTGGTATATCCCTGTATACCTTCCCTATCTATAAAGACGTCCAACCTTTTTTTGAACAAATCTATTGTATTTGCCATGACAGTCTCCATGGGTAATGAATTCCACATTTTAACTGCCCTTACTGTAAAGAACCCTTTCCTTTGTTGCTGGTGAAATATCCTTTCCTCCAACCTTAAGGGATGCCCCCGAGTCCTTCGTACTGCTCTTGGGATGAATAGTTCTTTTGAAAGCTCCTTGTATTGTCCCTGAATATATTGGTATATAGTTATCATATCCCCTCTTTGACGCCTCTTTTCTAATGTAAATAAATCTAATTTAGCTAGTCTATCCTCATAAGTTAGATTGTCCATCCCCTTTATTAATTTGGTGGCTCTTCTCTGCACTCTCTCTAGTTCCATAATGTCTTTTCTTAGGATTGGTGCCCAAAATTGTACTCCATATTCAAGGTGTGGTCTTACTAATGCTTTGTAAAGGGGCATAATTATGTTTACTTCCCTTCCATCCATTGCCCGTTTGATGCAAGATAAGATCTTGTTTGCCTTTGCTACTACTGCATGACTTTGGGCACTATTGCTAAGCCTGCTGTCTACAAGCACTCCTAAATCCTTCTCCATCAAGGATTCCCCAATTTATCCCCATTTAATGTGTAATTCGCCTTTTTATTCTTGCATCCCAAATGCATAACCGTACATTTATCTGTATTAAACCTCATCTGCCATTTACCTGCCCACGTTTCCAGTCTCTCCAAGTCCTTCTGAAGAGAAATTACATCCTGCTCTGATTCTATTACCTTACACAATTTAGTTTCATCAGCAAAGATGGAGACTTTGCTCTCCATCGTTTGCGGTGAGCAATGGAATTACAACATTGTATCACTGCCTAAACCACAAGACAAACCGGGGAACAGCTGTAACCACAAAGTCAATTGAACAATTGGCTTGTGGTTAGAAAAGTGTTTCTGAAATGGTAACAATGTAGGCTGTGGTTAACTCAGCCAATTCAGGTCAATTGGATAAGTACATCTGCGGTTGGATTGCTACATTGAGTTCGGACCGCAGACGGGGAAAGGAAATGTTTAAACACCCCACATCAAAGCCATAACACAATTAAAAGGTATAACTTTAGTTAGGAATGCCCTAGCTTTCTAATTTTTTTGTATGCAGAGGATTAGAAGGGACTCATGCAGATTGGTATGGGTTTATTAATTGTACCATGTGTATAAATGTATAAACGGGCATAGCCCTGGTATAGTTACATTTAAAATTATGTGAGCTGGGGAATTTAAATGACATTCACAGAGACAGCGTATTCATTAAAGATTCACCCAGATAAGTTGTGTTTAGCCATTCCAGGGGAAGTCATAAATAAAGTGAATGCCCGGGCTTCTAAGAGACCCTGGGGAGAGGCCGCCCGAATGTCTATAGAAGTCCAGAGCTTCAAAGATTTTAACCCGACCTAGGTGTGAAGTGCCAGAAAGTGTATTAAGAGCATTTGCCTTGCAAATGGTGAGCTAGCTCAAGGCAGGTAGACTTTCTGTCGCCGGGTAAAGGGGGTTTGGTCAGGTATGCTAAGCGGGTCAAGTGAGAATTTAGCGCATGACCCTTAGCTTGCCGTGACACCATTTGCCCGGCTACAGGAACTTTTGGCAACCTTGCCATAGGGCAGAATTTGGCTCCCACGCCAAAGATTGGCTGCCCATTGCCCAGATAGGCTTGTGAGGGTATTATAAGCCTGTGCGCGCCGTCAGGGAGGTGTGCTCTGCTTTTACATCAGAAAGGATAGTGTGCGGTACCAAGAGACGTTTTCATCATCACCACGGATTTGTACCCCGCTCAGGATTTCGTTAGATCTAAGTGTGGCGATAGGGGGTTAATCAGGCCGTTAATAAAGGCATTATACCCGGCTAATTAACCCTATATTGCGTTGGGACTGAATGGGTTCAGCACTGTGGCACCTACTGCGGCCTGCCAGCCCAGAGCCTGCGGAGGTGTGTGCACCTGTCTCCTGAGCCGTTACCCCGACGGGAGCGGTATCGTTCCTATTTCCCACTATCACGGAAGCTGCGGGCCCATGTGCCCTTATTGGTGTAAACGGAGGCTCCAGTGGTCGAGTACCGCTCTCTAGTACAATGACTACCTCAGCTGCGGACCAAGTGGTGGGCCCGCGGGCCCTACAACAGCCGGTCCGGCCTACTACAATGGTACAGTCGGTCCCAGGCCTGGGACCAGTACCTTCTGATGCCGACCCGGGGTAGTTGACTGCCCCAGGGGTGTCAAGTGTGAGTCCCCTGGTGACCACGGAGCATGGTGGCTCCATAAGTATGGTTGCCTGGGCGATTGGCTCGCCCCGTCATCGCATCCTGGCAGAGGTGTCCCCCCTAGATGAAGACCTATACTCTGCGGGACCTGTGAAGGAGAAATCGCAGCTTACCTGTTTATCCCAGACGTGTTCCAGTCCAGAGGCGTCCATCCAGGAGGCTGCGGAGGTTCCAGAGTGTCCGGCGAGTTCCACCTTCCGCGATGACTTCGGAGCTGTCCGCCTACCGCCTGTGGAGGAACCGATGGACATCCCCTACCTTGATGTGGGTGAGCCGTCCAGCTCTTACCTTTCAGCTGCTCCAGTCGCAGCATACGTGCCTGAGGCGCCGGGTGCGGCCTCATCCGGTGCACAGCTGGGTGACGAAGTTCTGGTCTTACCGGAAGTGACATCATCAATGGCGCCGGGCGTGTGCTGTGCCGGTGGTCTCGCGAGACTGTCGCTTGGTCATGATGTCGATAAGATGGTGGCCACGGAGCTGGCCTCACCACCGTTGGGCTCTGAAGCGGTGAGTGTGGACCTGTCTCCAGCAGATGTCGCCAATCCGGCCAGCAATATCGCCCCAGAACTGAGCGTTCCTACCCCGGTGCCACCCCCTGCAGCACTGGGAAGGGGGAACCATGTGGCAGCATCTAAAATGAAGCCCCTTTCTGTGCCCCAGTTGATGGCAGTAATTAAGCCCTAGTCACCAGCCCTAGCACCCAACGCTCCACCTGTCACTACCCCAATGCTGGACATTAAGGACTTTGTCAAGGCCCACTCTGCCCCTGCTACTGCCCCCTCATCCACATGGAGCTCGCAGAGGGTAAGATATATAGATCCCACGGTTCAGGAGTTTGTGCTGACAAAGTTTCCTAAGGATATAGATAATGGGAGATGGCTATGTTAAAGTTCTGAGTCAGAAGGAGAAATATCAGTGGCTAGATGTGTAAAGAGACCAGTCAGTAGAGGATCTTTTCAGTCATTTAGGAGGTCCTCAGGGTCGCAGTCAGAAAAGTCTTTAATGTCTTCACCGTCTGGCTCATCTAATGCCTTGTCCCCTGTGCATGCCAGATTTGATAGTGCTGGGTCTGAACCCCTTTCATCTGATCAATGTAATTGGTGGTACCCTCTGTTCCAGTGGTACGCCTCTAAGTTAAAGTACACAAGGTTCATTCTACGGAGTGGCCCTATAGTTGATCATTGGTGGGAGGAAGGTGCCTTCACTATAGATGAGTCAGCTGAAGCTCTCTGTAGGAGAGAGCGCGAGATCAAATTGGGGGTACGCATCCCTAAGGCTTCTGAACGTCTTAAACGAAAAATCAACCCACAACATCTAAGGTTTTGGGTACTGCCCAGCCAGGGAGCTGTTCGGAAGATACTTAGATTAAGCAGAGCTGACCGGGCTATAAGAGCTAGATTCCGGCAGTCTCACGGTTACCACTTCCCGTATCTTCCTGAGCCCATAATGCAGGATATAGAAAACCGTCGCCATGATTGGCTAACGTTAGCTGTAACTAAATACCTGCAACGTAAAACAAATTACAAAGAGTTTATCACAGAGTCCCGCATATGTTCCATCATGGAAGAGTGGGTGATAGGAACCTGTATTTATATAGACAGGGTAGAGGTCTGCCAGGAAGCTGATGTACCCAAGGTCTACTCTGTAAGGGTAGAGGATGATGATGGGCGGCCTCTTAAAAAGCCGGACCCCCGGTATTACCATTAGTGTGATACCTTTGGTTATGTTCAACTAATTATCTTCATTGTTATCAATGGATGACAGGATGGTGTGTATTAATAAAAGAGAGAAAAACAGTGCACTGCCAGGTAGCCAGGTGGTAAGAAAAATAAGCTTCTATTTATTCAGCACAAATACAAAACATCACCCTAGGGGGTGAAAAAGTCCCTTCTACGTGTTTCAGACACTATGTGTCCTTTATCAAGGAGTATAGGGGACTAGGAGATGGGTACCCACTATATATACCCAGTAGCCACACAATATAGCAATAATAAACCTGATCTCCGAGATACGATGCTGCCATGAAGAGCTGCTGCAGAAATCACCATAATAAATCCAGTTCAAATATACCTCTACCTGGTGTCAGTTCCTGGGCAGGAGGGGTAAGGAGTGTAGTGATGGAGACTGACACCCACACACCATGGGTTCCATCACAGCTGGAGGCGCTGAAACCACTGAGTAAGAAGAACCCAGAGATCTGTCTAAGCCTGTCCTGTTCCTGTCTCATTAACAACTAGCAGACAGCCCAGTACTCCTGCAGCCTACAGGTATAGCACCACACACCTGGTAATACGCCTATCTCCCCAGCACTGGTCCCTATATGAGATTGCGGGGGGAGAAACCGTGTTACATTTGTTTTTGCGATTTGAGAGTGGCGGTGTATTGGTGGAGGAGGGATTGGAAGTTGGCAAGTGAGGATGGGGAACGGAAAGATTTCCATGATCTCACGGCTGTGCGAAGGGAGAGATAGGAGTATTTTGAGTTTGCAGGTGAGCCAGGGTTGAGGTGGGACGCATAGGGGGGAGTGGTGCGATTGAATTGAGGGAGGAGGATCATGCACAATTGAGAGAAGATGGGGCAGAGTTCAGTGGGAGAGAGGAAAAGTATGTGAGTGGGGGGAGGAGTGATGAGGTGAAGGAGGTAAGGGAGGATGGGTCAGTGGATTTGAGGTTTCTGCAAAGGATGTGTTTGAGTGGGTGTGAGGAGGGAGGATAAGCAGGGAGGGTGATGCAAAGGATCGTGGACAGGAGGAGGTGATCGGCAGGTGGTACAAGGAGTGTGGAGGGGGATTTGGCGTGGCATCTTGCCGTGAGGATAAGGTCAAGGGTGCCTCTGTGTATGTGGGTGGGGGGAGATTCAGTGAGAGAGTTCAAAGGAGTAGATGAGGGGGCTGAAAGCCGAGGCAGAGGTGGGGTTGTCAACGTGAATCACCAGCAGTTTGAGTACATGTGTAAGGTGATGACTAGAGTACACATATTAACTAATATTGTGAATTGTATTACTTACCCAATGCGTGTCATTCTTTCTCCATCTTGTTTCATTCACTCGCTTACAATTTGCTACAGATTACATAATAGTGGAAGGCCAGTAGTAGTATAGTATAGTGTATAGTGTATAGAAATCAGGGCATCTCCTGATATGAACTGCATTAATTTTAGCTCCTAGGATCCCCCTGCTTCCGGTAATATTTACTGGGAAAGGTTCCGCCGGTAGCGTTCCCTCAAGGGGAAATACAATGGAGGTTCAAATCTCACGCATGATGCGGGAGAATAGGAAGCTGCAATGTTTTCTGTTGTGGCTTCCTATTGGCCTCTATGATGCAGGGGAATTAAACCCTTTAGGAAGAACCAGTGGCACATTCTCCACTAAGTATCTCCGGAAGCAGGGGGTTCCCGGAGCTGAAATTTACACAGTTCAGCTCTCAAGGTCCCCTGCTTTCTATACATGTTAACAAAGTTGGCTGTCTGGGAGGAACTGCTCCTTTCAATCTTTATACTTCCTCTTGTTTTATATGCACTTTTCATGGTTTTCTTTTTCAAAGGTCGGGCTGCTAGGAATCCAAATGTTATGGACACATGATTCAGAAGAAGCACTTAACAATGCAAAGGATGACAGGAAAGCCATGCAAACAACCAATCAAAGATTTCTTGAAATTCTAAATACCCTTATAAGCCAGACAACTCATAACCTCACAAAGTTTGAAAGGATCCATTTTGAAACCCTGGTCACCATTCATGTGCATCAACGGGATATCTTTGATGATTTGGTAAATCATTGAAATTATTGTCCTAAAACTGTCAATTGTATATCTACTGTATGCTAAAAAAAATAAATAGAATATGCACTCACCAAATGTGAGATTGTAGATATAATGCAGACTCAGATCTCACCTAGGTCTGGTTGGTGAGATTCTGTTCCCCTAACACTAAGCATCAAAAGTCAGTACATCAGTAGAGAAAATGGATCAGCACTCAACAATACATCAAGTTCAAAAATAGATAAAGAATCATGTAACCAAAGCCAAATTTAAAGCAGCCAATTAGCTGCTTTTTAATGACTGTCCCTCACAGGGTATACCAAAAATAAAACAATAAGTCAGCACAGTCTCATAAGTACAACGTTCCTCAGGCACTTTGTGGGTAAATGTATCCAGACTGTTAACATCATATGGGACTCTGCTGAGTTATTGTTTTATTTTTGGTATACCCTGTGAGGAACACTCATTAAACAGAAGCTAATTGGCTGCTTTAAAATTGGCTTTGGTTACATGATTATTTATTTTTGTACTTGATGTATTGTTGAGTGCTGATCCATTTTCTTTACTGATATCTCCTGTATGCTGAAATAAAATAGAATACCTTTGCTTGATGTTGACCGTTGCAGACAGGAGCATTCAGTTTTATCTATTTTTTTCTTTCGCTACCTGCTAGTTACCTTTAGCTAACTTAATTTATAATACTTTTCAGTTGAAATTTCCCATTTACTTTAAATCGGGCATTTCAGACAAAAATGGCCCAATCAGCCACTTTGGATCATATAGAATAAGCCCCTGTGTCTTTAAAATCTGCAGTAAATATACATTTACAGTACACACAACACAAGAGTTTTTCTACCTGTGTACATTTCTACTAAACTGATTTCATCATGAAGGTGACAAATAGAAACGCTTAACAAATGATTCTATTCTATCCCAATCTCGTGCAGAAACCATGTCTACTCAATGCCTTAGAGCAGTGGTTCCCAACTCCCAGTCATTTACTGGGCCACAAAAAAACAGAAAACACAGCGCACAACGCTCATAGTGCATTAAATGATATCTTTAGTAACCAAAGTAAAAGGTAAGTATTGTGCGTACATAAAGGTTAAATTAAACAAGCATTTCTGGGTTATATGTTACCCAACACCAACGGACGCCTGTGGTGGTCTCGTGGCTCTCTCCTTCTCACTCCGACAACCTCGGTGTAGGGCCTGGAAAAGTCTCCACTCCAATCGCTGGTATTTTAGCCTCTCGCCTTAGGGTGAGGCTAGTGCAATCTCTGCAGTCCAGAAAACGACCTCCGCTTGTCTAAGTTATGCCCGTCACTGCATCAATCTCCTTTGCAACGGAGCAGCGGGGCGCACGCTGTTTCGGCGTCCTGGTTGAACGCTTCCGGGTCTGTGACGTCACAAAAGCCGCGAGACTTCGTCGCAGGTCTTACGAGACACCGGATCAGTTCTCTGGGAGTGCTGGGATCAGAGGGTTCGCAATGTTCTTAGTCCAACGCGTTTCGAAACCGCATGGGTCTCTTCCCTGAATGAAGAGACAGCGTGCGCCCCGCTGTTCCGTTGCAAAGGAGATTGATGCAGTGACGGGCATAACTTAGACAAGCGGAGGTCGTTTTCTGGACTGCAGAGATTGCACTAGCCTCACCCTAAGGCGAGAGGCTAAAATACCCGCGATTGGAGTGGAGACTTTTCCAGGCCCTACACCGAGGTTGTCGGAGTGAGAAGGAGAGAGCCACGAGACCACCACAGGCGTCCGTTGGTGTTGGGTAACATATAACCCAGAAATGCTTGTTTAATTTAACCTTTATGTACGCACAATACTTACCTTTTACTTTGGTTACTAAAGATATCATTTAATGCACTATGAGCGTTGTGCGCTGTGTTTTCTGTTTTTTTGTGTGCTTATAGGGGGGACTAGAGCCATCCCTGGTGTCACAGCTGCAGACGCTCCATCTATTTCCATATACACACAAGGTCACCCATTTTATTGTATCACATTTATCACGTCACTGATTTATTGTTGTTGCGCACCTTTTCCTTGTCACCCTTGTCACTATTTACTGGGCCACCTGTACTGAAGCAGGAATATCGTAGAAGAAGGAGCGGCTCAGTGAGTAAAGACACTGACTGGCACTGAGTTTGAATCAGGGAAATCTGGTTCAATTCCTGGTGTCAGCTCCTTGTGACCTTGGGTAAATCATTTTATATCACTGTGCCTCAGGCACCAATAACATTGATTGTAAGCTCCACGGGGCTGGGACTGTGTCTGTAAAGTGCTATGTAAAGCTAGCAGCGCTATACAAAAACAAACAATTATTATTATCCTTTAAACCTGACCTGTTGAGGACTGGAGTTAGGAACCACTGCCATAACTAGCAACCCCAGTACTTCTGTGTTTGAAATGTTAGGGAAATAGAAACATGAACTCTCATAACTCCAGCATATACTGTATATCAAATGTCCCATTTACATTTCCTGGGTCAGTAAGAAAATACTGGCCTTTTATATGCAATGGTAGAATGTCATAACCAAGTGCGTGAGGTAAAGGTGTAATTGCGGAATGTGAAAAACAACTTTGCAGAATCACTTATTTTGTTTGCCTTCCTCTGCATCAAAATACTGTAAATATATACACTGTTATAGATACATTTCTGTCGTCTAAATTTAACATGGGTTGAACTTTAGATGTAACTTCAATCTTAACAAAAATGTGGAAAGAAATTTGAATATAGAGCGCAAACTGTAGCATTAATTGTTTTGTTCACACAAATCCTGAAATGATTATCTATATATTCATTTTGCATTATGTAAGGTAAAAATGCACATCCGATCTGCAACTGACTTTGAGTGGCTGAAACAGAGCAGATTCTATTTTAAGGAAGATGTGGACCAGGTTTTGGTATCAATTACAGATGTGGACTTTTCGTACCAGAATGAATTTTTGGGATGTACTGATCGTCTTGTAATTACACCTTTAACTGATAGGTAAGGTCACCAATATAAAATAACACGTCTGTTGTAGTATAGTAGAGAAGTAATAAATTGCGGGATTTCTACTTCACACTTCTAAAAACACTATACAATACTGTAATGAAGTGCTCTGCTGCTGCTTCCCATATTAAAGGTGAGCATTAATGAATCCATGGGTACAGAAAATCTACATTGCCCTATTGTCACTCATATAACGCTGTCTCCTCCACCCTCTGGGAGATTCGGACATTACATGGTGTGTGGTGCATACCTGCTGGCTCACAGTTGATCTGAGTCTCCGCTGATGTTGTTGGGGAGAACAGGACAGGTTTCTGGGGTACATTACCGTTGTTTATTCCTGTTTACACAATGCCTCCATCTACTGTGGGCTCCAGATGTATGGAGGCAATCTCCCACAGAAGAATGTACTCCTATCCCCACCCAGTAAGATCACACACTAGGCAGGAGATATAGATAACTGGAACAGGTTTATTGGTCCTCTGCTGACACAGTATCACAGGCTACTGCCCAATATAGTCCACTGCAGGTCTCCAACTTCTGGATGGTCCTGGACCTCCACTCCGGGCCAAGGGAACCCGAAGCAGTCCTTGCTCTTCCCTGCCCCTCTAGCAGGGACAGGGGAAAGGTAATCACTCACTCCTCCCCAAGGGGAAGAGGGACAGGGGATGCTAATGCAGAGCAATCCTGCATGATATCTGTCTCTCTCAACGGTAGGGACACTACTACATTTGGGTGGTGCAACCTCTTAAGTACAGTGGGAGGAAGGTACAAGGTCTGAACCCATGATGGGGCCTGCCACTGCCTGCCATAAGCTCTTACCAGGGCTTGCATGTCAGGGAGGACAGACTGATAGCCAAACCATGCATTGCTACACATACCATAAAAGGAATAAAATACAGCCAAAAATTGTGTCTAAGGGTAGTGACATACAAATTATGACAAGTGTTACACTTTTAGCTTTCATGGATATTCCCCGAGAGCTTTTGTCTGCTACATTACAAACTTTAACAGCGCAATCTGGATTAAGGAAGTGCAGGATTCGGAAATCTACTCAATGACAGCTTTTATGTGTGACTATGCTAAAGAGGAGATTACCACTTAATTCAGGGGGCATGAGAAAGGAAATCTTACCTTCAAAAACCTAAATGATGTTGTGATTTATACCTCCTATTTCAGATATATAGATACACACACACACACACACACACACACACATATATATATATATATATATATATATATATATATATATATATATATATATATGCAAATATAGCTGTTTCCTGTGGAGGGTTTTTGTCACTTTTTTTACTCACACTTAACTCAGTATATATATATATATATATCACATATACACACATATATATATATATATATATATATATATATATATATATATATATACACACACATATTATTTAAGTTATGGTGGGTGATAAAAGGCGACAAAAACCTCCACCATTAGCATACAGCCTGATGAAACCCAAAAGGTCGAAACAGCTGTCTGTGAGTGGTTTGGCTGGCTTTGCATCTATTCCCATGCTGTTCTTAAAAGCTGTGTTAACAGCGAGCATTATCTTATAAGGGTTCTATGTGAAAATGGATTTCAGGCTAAAGGTGACATTTGCATGTCATTTTCCAGAATCCCTTGCTGCAGTGGAAGCACTGTTTGCTAGGTGATAATGGTGAAAGGCAGGGTTACAGACCTGTCTAAGACATGTGAATGTGCTCACAAGTGATATTCTTTATTGTATGTGTGTGTGTGTGTGTGTGTGTATATATATCAAACTCATACGATACCGTTTGAAGCACAAAATCAGGAGACAGCACTCTGGTAAGTTTGATCACAAGTTCTTTGTATTGAATAAAAGACACATAAACCGACGTTTCGGTCACCCAATGGGACCTTTCTCAAGGTGGTGCAATGAATACAGTGCAGAGTACATATATATAGCCCAAAACCCCAGTGCTGCTGAAAAACACCAATCACAGAAAATTAGCATCACCTGCCTGTGTGCCCTACAAGTAACCTGGGAGAACGGTGGCCATCTTGAATATATTACACTGGTAAGTAGTAGTAATGTATTAATGAGCATGGGCATAGTCAATGACCCATGTTTGAGCTTTGAGCACAGCCTGAGTTAAGATGCATAGCCAGTAAACCCACCCACAGACTGACTGGGTTTTCTGGCTATGCATCTTAATCCAGGCTGTGCTCAAAGCTGTGAAATGCAGCAAATTTAAGCTTATAGGGGACCATGTTAAATGGTTTTGAAGCCAAAGGTGGCACTGTGTGCTCATTTGCATGTCATTTTCCAGAATCCCTTGCTGCAGTAAAAGTGCTGTGTGCTGGGTGATAATGGTGAAAGGCAGGGTTGCAGACCTGTCTAAGACAGCGGTGCGCAAACTGGGGTGCGTGACCCCCAGGGGGGGTGCAAGACTGAGTGTGGGGGGGTGCGGGGTTTACAGAGGCCCCGCGCACTTCCCGAAGGCACCTAAATTAAGTGCCGGGGGAGCTGCAGGGCCTCAGTAAGCCTAACTTACCTTGGCTCCGGCGGCTTCTCACACACGTCGCCATGGTAACACGGCGTTAAATGACGCCACAAGGTCATGTGACGTCACGTTGCTATGGCAATGTGACGTCATGACACCGGAGCGGGGGGGAGGGGGGGCGCAGAGTGATCTAAGACATGCAAATGAGCATACACTAATATTTCCATTTGCTATATGCTTTACTGTGGAGGGTTTTTGTCACTTTTTTTACCCACCATAACACATATACATATACACACAGACACACACACACACATATATAAAATGGAAATAGCCATGTTAGTCCAGTTGCGATAGTGCAGTATAAATGAGTTCTTCAGTATTAGGTGATACTTTTTTTATTTAGACTAACAATTTATGTCATAGGACACACTTTCGAGAGTTCTCCTCTCTTCTTCAGGTCAAGCAATACTGATATACAAAGGAATCTATGGCTAAAACAGTGTAGAAAAAATAAATACAATAAAAACAGATATGTACTTTAGATAAGGTAGGGTGTTAAAAGTGTTTGAAGCCAGGGGAGGGTGACAAGGAAAGGTATGGAGGGGGAGGGATGCTGGGTGGGGGGGGGGGGAGGGAGAAAGTGTGGATAAGAATAGAGGTAGGCAGGATAATTACAAACAATTTTGATAGGGTGTGAGAAACCCCATATCCGCATTAAGTCCTTTGGTTTTGGTGTCAAAGAGTCTTATCATTCTGAGTTCAAATGTTTTCCGTTCTTGGGTGCGTTTAAACATTCCATTGAGGATTTTGCTTTTTAAATCATTTATGGAATTATCTGGTTGTGACACTCATGGTAGACCAAGCTTATTAAGACTTCTAATTACCGGGATCATTGATTGAGAAAAGCAGAGAGATAAAAAATAAACTGTGTTTATTCACATAACGAACGTACACAACTATGTTACACAAATTACAGGAAAAAGACACACTTACTTTGGAAACTGGGATAACAAAACTAATTTTTTCTAGTTGCAAACACACAGCAATATAATTCCCGGCCACTTTTCCTTCCTGTGGCCTCTTGCTGTTGGATTCTGGTCAATTAGCCTCTGAGAAATTTAGGCGATTTACTCAGAGCTGGAACTTCTCAAATGGGACTGAATCTCAGGTGAATCACACAAGATGGAACTGATGGACTCATGAAAAACTTAAATGGAACTCTTAGATGGAACTGATTAATCTAACTCTCTGACTGACTGCATGACTTTTTAAAACCTCCCAAAAGTCCATCCTGTCAGTCTGCAGCGAATCACTGCGTGGGAATTTTATCCCTGGCCAATGGGCATGCTCCGCCAGTACCACAGGTACTGACAGTTCAGAACAGTGACTGGGCATGTGCAACAAAACTGTCATCTTCCCCTCACTGGCCACTTGCCACATAGCATATGCCCTCCTGATTTCTTAATGAATGCCGCTCAGTCTAGCTAGGCCAAATGGACCCTTTGAAGTGAGGATAACCGTGTTCCAATTAGCCTTTCATGCTAACACCTCTGTTAATACCTCTAGGACAATTGTCCCTTTGATTCTATTAGTCATAAGCCCCCGCTGGGGCTTTAAAACCTAATTTACACCATTTTATTCTAGCATGAATTAAACATTTTCCTTACCCCCTCATTAAACTCTCAGCCGCATAGGCACAGAGTCTGCTAGCCATGACTTCTAAATCCCACAGTTCACCCACAGAGCATCAACATATATACACATTAAACTATACCTATGTAATATAATATATTATGGTCTGTCTTATGTGTGGTAAAATATACATTAACAACAAACTTCCTCTATACCAGGCAACCCTGTGCCTCATATTACCTTTTCCTGAATTATGCTGAAGCAGGACATCCTAGGGGTGCGTTGCAAGAACGTTTTCAGGATGGGGGTCTGCCTAGAGCACGGGGCTTCCATGTATCCGAGAATCTCACTTGATTCCCAGATACATTTCTGGGGTAACTCATAACTTGGGTACCCCGTTACCTAGCCACAATCTGTAACCTTTCTCCGGCAAACCCACCCTGAAACTTACCTCCTGAAAATCTCCCGGTCCCAGCACCTCTGGAAAAGGTAAAGCACAAAAATGGCAGTTGTCTCATATTTTGCACACAGTCACAGTAATGCATACACAATGCTCGGGCCCAAGAGCTGACACTCTAGGACCTCAATACACGGGTCAGGGGTAACCAAGTGGGCTTGACCTTTATTATAAGCCTGGTTAACCCCTTCCCCGCCACACCGGCATCCCAAAGAATTGGATACTCGCATCTTGGAGAATGCAACTTTGTCTTCTTTGATGGCCGCAGTGAAGCACGTCGCCCGCAACCCAGGTCCAGGGATTTCTTCCCAGGGACCGTCGTCTTGCGTCGTACTCAGTCCAGGTCTCCTGGATAGAGCATCGGCTCCTATGTTTAGAGGCTCTGGCTTGTATTTCAAGGTGAATTGATAATTAATAACTCCCCCTGGTGGAATCTCAATCAACCCCTCTTCGTGATTGAAGATCTCACCATACTCCTCTTGTTTAGCAATCATATAGCACTCATCTTTGAGTACCGGATGGATCCGTAGCAAGGATAAGGTTTGTTCGCCCGCCTCGTGAAAATAAGCCGGGATCACTGCCCGCACCACATCGGCGTTGGTCCTCAATATGATTGGGGAACTTGGGTGTTCCAGAGGCTCAGGACATACAGTATCAGAGCCTGCACGTCCATGGGGTGGGTCTTGTTGGTGTTCAGTTGCGGTATATTTAGTCATACTTGCACAACACCGTCGATGGAGTAGTCTTCATTACTCAGAACCCACAGCTTCATCTTCTCCGTAGACTGCAAAGGCAAATGTTTCAGGTGTTGGTCATAGAAGGGCCAGTAGATAATGGTCACCTGTGACCCGGTATCCATCAACGGCGGGGAGTAGATTCCTTCCACAAGGACTCTAATGATCGCTGCCGGCCCCACCCGACTGTAGGCGTCCGGTTGGTGTGCTTTGTCTGGGCTGGGTTCCCGGAAAGCTCTACGATTGCGTGCAGAGTGATTGTGTCACCTGCACTATCGCTTAGTTTTTGCAATAATTGAAACGTTAGATGCATGTGCATACAGTAGAAACTTCAACATTTCTAGATGTATTATGATAATAAAAAGGTTTTGTAAGTTAATTAAATTACAGAAAATAATTATGTTTGACTTAGCAGTTTTCTTTTTTTAATTTTTGAGTCATCTGAGTTTTAATGGGGCCTAAAACTTTTTCATAGGCCATGGGCACTGTACCAATTGTGCCCAATGGATTATCCAGACCTGTTGAAACATCATGCATGTGTTTTCCATTTCTGATTATGTTTTCTTTCTTCTCTAATGTCTGTCCTTGTGTGCAGTAGTGTTGTGGGAGTTTAACTAAATAATTACTTTGGGCTGCATTTACTGAACTCTCCCAGCTGCAATACTAGAGCAGAATCAGTACAAAAAAACCACACAGTATGATTCAGAGAAAGGGAAGGGGACTTTGTCCTTTGATACACCTGGCGCAATTCTTCTGTACTGGTTTTACCCCTGCTTTGCAGCTGGGAAGCTTTATTATATAACCGTCTCTGTCTCTTGTCCTTAGTTAGACCATGGAGCTTATGTACTAAAATGTAATTTTCCATTGTTTTGTGTGACAAAATGTTAGTGCTAAAAAGTAAAAGAAACCATCATAAAATGCGTGTCGTATGAACTGTAGGAACAAAAAAGGAAGATGAATGCTGCACTCCCCAACAATGAAAAAAATGAATGTAGGAAGACACATAATTAGCATTTGAAATTATTTTTGATGCATCCCTTATATTGCATACCTAATTGATACAATTTAAATGAAAACAGAAATAAGTGTATATTTGTATTTAATTCGTTTTAGTAAATATTCATTATTAATGGAATAATATTTCTAATAAACATATTGTGAAAATAATATATTTTGTTATCCTATATAACGGAACAACAGTGCTGCGTCAAATACATTTTTGGGTCTTAACAATCTTTTTCGGGTTTAACAGAATATTTTAATGCAATTTTAATTGATTTTGTGGCGGACAGAAATATTATTTTTAAATACATACCAGTCACAGCTGTATGCCAAGCACGGTCTACATGCCACAACAATTGAAAAAGAGAAAAAATTTACTCAGAGGCTGCAAATGGAAAATTTGAGCTTAGTACATTAGCGCTCAGAAGCAGAATTGAAATGGAGTTTGAAATGTGCCAATTGTGAGTTAAAAAATCAGTTTGCTGTGCTTAGTATATTAGCCCTATGTGTCTCAAAATGAGGTTAGTTTTTTAAAATGGCATCAGTTATTGGGAGGAACAAAGCTTAGTCTTTTTAAACTCATTAAACTAATTCAACAAGAGTCTAGTTTAAGAAGTATTGTACAAAAAACTATTTGACTGTTTTCATCTCGTTACTGCTGTTCATCTATTGTATTGCAGATGCTACATAACTTTAGCTCAGGCTTTAGGAATGAATATGGGAGGAGCTCCTGCAGGACCAGCTGGCACTGGAAAAACAGAAACCGTAAAAGATATGGGAAAAGCCTTAGGAAAATATGTTGTCGTTTTCAACTGTTCAGATCAAATGGACTTCAGAGGGTTAGGAAGAATTTTTAAAGGTATGAAATAATTAGTTCAAATTTCTAAATAAGTAAATAACTTTTTTTGGATTTGACAAGCTTAATAAGCATATTGGTATTTGTAATTATATATTTGTGATATGCTATTTCCTTTTTATTCTGTGTTACTAACTACTTCTGAGAATTATACTGTACTCATATTACGTAAAAGTTGCAGTCCAACCTTTCTGTAGAATAAAAGTGAACTAAGGACAATGGCAAGTTAAATAGGCAAGATTTAACTGATTGACATCAGACAAGTTTAAGTGACTGATCCTTTACTGTACACTGGCGACACACTTTATTCGAGCACGGCTAGTCCCGCGAATTCGGGTATACTCGGGTGTATTCAGGTTTCTGATATTTTTCAGCCAGAGTGCATTGCGTTATTTTCCGGCAGGAATTTAAGCTTTTTATTCCGGCTGGTTACAATACTGCAATGCCGTCAAAATACACATGGTGGCGCTTGCGAGCTATTCTCTGTGAAGCCGTCCCCTATAATGAATTGTAATGCAGTATACAGTATATATATATATACAGTACTGTATAACAACAACCCCTGTAAGCCCTAACATACAGTACTGTACAGTACTGTACTGTATATGCACATACATAAATGATACTACTGTATGGGCGGCGGGGGCGAGATGTGTTTGCAGCAGAGAGAGATCCGCTGCTCTCTCTCTGCGCAAACATCCACACATTAAAAATTATTTGAAATACATTTTTATTGATAGTGTAGATGTGCAGGGGGTCTCCGGAGCTGAACCGCGTTGGTTTTAGGTCTGGGGACCCCGTGCCCCCCGAGATACAGGCCCCTTTAGGGGGTGCCGGTAGCCCTCTGCTTGGTTTAAAGGTCCGATCACGTGATCGCGGCCTGTAAACCAAGCAGAGCAGAGGGATACCGGCACCCCCTAAAGGGGCCTGTATCTCGGGGGGCACGGCGTCCCCAGACCTGAAACCTGTGCGCTTCTGCTCTGGAGACCCTCTGCACATGTACAGTATCAATAAAACACATACAATATACAGTATAAATAAACACTCGTTCTTTACCTTAGCGTCTATGCGCTATGGTAAAGAAGCATTATTTTAATAATATTGTACAGTGAGCAGGGGGTTCCCTGAGCCAGAAATTAATGATTAATGCTCAGGGAACCCCCCCCCCCTGCTCCTGATCAATATTATTAAAAATACGGAAAATGCTGCGTCATTACCATAGCGGATAGCCGCTAAGGCAATGAAGGGGTTAACCCACCGTGCCCGCTTTATTGTGTGTAGTGGGGATGGGTGAGGGGGGTATTTGGCCCTTGGTGTGAGTTTACGACTTGCGGGAGGGGGGGGGGGGGTTGCGGGTGCACTTAACCCCTTCACGATCGTAGCAGTTAATACCGCTACGGTCATGAAGGGGTTAAGCCCTCCCGCTACCCCAACCCCCCCCCCCCCCCCCGCAAGCCCTCCCCAACCATCGTTGGGGCGAATACCCCATTCACCCACCCTCCCGCTACCCACAATAAAAAAATACACACACACAGCAGCCGCCAAAAAATAAATAAATAAATGACAATAAATACATTTGAAATACATTTTTATTGATAGTGTAGATGTGCAGGGGGTCTCCGGAGCTGAACCGCGTTGGTTTTAGGTCTGGGGACCCCGTGCCCCCCGAGATACAGGCCCCTTTAGGGGGTGCCGGTATCCAGCTCTGCGTTAAAAGCCCCGATCACGTGACCGCGGCCTGTAAACCAAGCAGAGCAGAGGGATACCGGCACCCCCTAAAGGGGCCTGTATCTCGGGGGGCACGGGGTCCCCAGACCTGAAACCTGTGCGCTTCTGCTCTGGAGACCCTCTGCACATGTACAGTATCAATAAAACACATACAATATACAGTATAAATAAACACTCGTTCTTTACCTTAGCGTCTATGCGCTATGGTAAAGAAGCATTATTTTAATAATATTGTACAGTGAGCAGGGGGTTCCCTGAGCCAGAAATTAATGATTAATGCTCAGGGAACCCCCCCCACCCTGCTCCTGATCAATATTATTAAAAATACGGAAAATGCTGCGTCATTACCATAGCGGATAGCCGCTAAGGCAATGAAGGGGTTAACCCACCGTGCCCGCTTTATTGTGTGTAGTGGGGATGGGTGAGGGGGGTATTTGGCCCTTGGTGTGAGTTTACGACTTGCGGGAGGGGGGGGGGGGGTTGCGGGTGCACTTAACCCCTTCACGATCGTAGCAGTTAATACCGCTACGGTCATGAAGGGGTTAAGCCCTCCCGCTACCCCAACCCCCCCCCCCCCCCCCGCAAGCCCTCCCCAACCATCGTTGGGGCGAATACCCCATTCACCCACCCTCCCGCTACCCACAATAAAAAAATACACACACACAGCAGCCGCCAAAAAATAAATAAATAAATGACAATAAATACATTTGAAATACATTTTTATTGATAGTGTAGATGTGCAGGGGGTCTCCGGAGCTGAACCGCGTTGGTTTTAGGTCTGGGGACCCCGTGCCCCCCGAGATACAGGCCCCTTTAGGGGGTGCCGGTAGCCCTCTGCTTGGTTTAAAGGTCCGATCACGTGATCGCGGCCTGTAAACCAAGCAGAGCAGAGGGATACCGGCACCCCCTAAAGGGGCCTGTATCTCGGGGGGCACGGGGTCCCCAGACCTGAAACCTGTGCGCTTCAGCTCCGGAGACCCCCTGCACATGTACACTATCAATAAAAATGTATTTCAAATGTATTTATTGTCATTTATTTATTTATTTATTTATATTTATTCATTGTGCTGCTGCTGCAAGTCGTAAACTCACACCAAGGGCCAAACACCCCCCTCACCCCCAATAAAAAAAATTCACGCACAGCAGCCCCACAATTAATAAATAAATCTAAATAAATAAATAAAATCTATGTAAAACCCCCTCCCCTATTCTCGCTTTTAAAACGCCCTGCCTTCTCTCTAATCTATGTAAAAAACCCTCCCCCTATCCCCCTATTGTGTGTGCGTTAAACTTCCCTGCAAGCTATGTAAAAAAACCTCCCCCTATTGTGTGTGTGTTTAAATCTGTCTGGCCTGTGTTTCTGAGTGCTGAGTGCTCTGCGTTTAAAGGTCCCGATCACGTGATCGCGGCCTGTAAACCAAGCAGAGCAGAGAGATACCGGCACCCCCTAAAGGGGCCTGTATCTCGGGGGGCACGGGGTCCCCAGACCTGAAACCTGTGCGCTTCAGCTCCGGAGACCCCCTGCACATGTACACTATCAATAAAAATGTATTTCAAATGTATTTATTGTCATTTATTTATTTATTTATTTATATTTATTCATTGTGCTGCTGCTGCAAGTCGTAAACTCACACCAAGGGCCAAACACCCCCCTCACCCCCAATAAAAAAAATTCACGCACAGCAGCCCCACAATTAATAAATAAATCTAAATAAATAAATAAAATCTATGTAAAACCCCCTCCCCTATTCTCGCTTTTAAAACGCCCTGCCTTCTCTCTAATCTATGTAAAAAACCCTCCCCCTATCCCCCTATTGTGTGTGCGTTAAACTTCCCTGCAAGCTATGTAAAAAAACCTCCCCCTATTGTGTGTGTGTTTAAATCTGTCTGGCCTGTGTTTCTGAGTGCTGAGGGCCAAACACCCCCCCCACCCCCAATAAAAAAAATTCACGCACAGCAGCCCCACAATTAATAAATAAATCTAAATAAATAAATAAATAAAGACATGAAGAGAAATAAATATATACTGTACAGTATATACTTTGTATATATATATACACTGTATATATATATATATATATATATATATATATATATATATATATATATATATACATACAGTATACATATATACACTGTGTATATATATATATATATATATATATATATATATATATATATATATATATATATATATCATACAGCTACTGTATATTTATATATATATATATATATATATATATATATACTGTGTATATATATATATATATATATATATATATATATATATATATATATACATACTGTATGTGAGTGAAAAGAGAAAAAAGTAACCCGTATGGGAGCACTCAGGTATGCAATTGATATATTTGTTTATTTATTTGACACAGTGCAAAAAGGGATGAATAAACAGTACATGATTTAAAAACACTTAAAAAAGAGGCATGGACCCTTAAACACTAATGAACAGCACTAGGGAACGACACACACTGTCAACCCTAATCATGAAAAGGATAGTGACTCAAAAAACACTAGGGAGAATCAAAGTGAATCACAATACAGTAGGTTACTGGGTTTAAAGGCACCTACTGTATACAACGCTAAGGATAATGCACACTACACACCAAAAGGTAGACTTGTCAAAGTATAAATGACAGTCTCAAAGCATCACACATCTGCATTAGCATACAGTAATATACTGTACAGTAACCAATGCCTACAGCACAAATCATGTGTAGGAAAGGTGGTAAGGTGGAATGAAATCCCTAGATGTGTAGAGCAATGAAGTTAATGAATAGCATACTGTACAGTATAAAACATAACATTACAATCCACACAGTACATTGCATTTACAGTACATTGTATACTGTAAATGATGCATAGCATTAAATCTATGCACCATATACAGTACTGTACATTCTGCAAATGAATGTTAACAATATAATTGCAAGCTACTCTACCAGTAAATACTGTACAAACACTTCCAAACAAGTCAACTTAACTACAGTATTTTAACCAAGCAAGTAAACCAAAATCAATATATACTGTAAGTAACAACCAGAAAAGACAATTTAAAAACAAACTAACCCTTACAATACCAAGGATTACATCTATCTAATTGTAAAAAACCTTATACATTATACACAGCAGCATTGTTTAAAAACCCCTTCCCCCCTAATGTTTGTGTTAAGCAGATTACACTGAAGGGAGAGAGATATAAAGGCCTAAAGCCCCTTCCCCCCCTAATGTTTCTGTTAAGCAGATTACACTGAAGGGAGAGAGATATAAAGGCCTAAAGCCTTACCTGCATTGGTAAACCCTCCCTGCATTGGTAAACCCTCCCTGCATTGATGTCGTGTAGTGTACAGTATGTAAATGTGGGGAGGAGGGGGGCCCAATGTGCATAATGTACTGTGAGGTCTAACCACCCTCACCCCCTACCCACATACTGTACCGTTACCCCCCCCCCCCCATCCTGGCCATGGCCCCTCACGCACAGCAGCTCCACAATTAATAAATAAATATAAATAAATACATGAAGAGAAATAAATATATACTTTATATATAAATGTGAGTTTATAAATAAAATAAAGAATATTATTTCTAGGGGCCCTAGAACAGAAGTTCCCACGCCAATTTCGCGCTCATTGCTCTTTTTTTGCTCTTTTTTTACAATGTTGCTGGTCTTGCGGCTTTGCAGTATGCAAGCAAAAAGCGCAGTGTATGAAGTCTGGGTGAGCGCTTTCCACATTTGATGCCTACGGCACCTTCCCATTTCTACACACTTCAATACCTGCACAGTTGGTAGCGCTTTCCATCCCAGCTACCATTCTGGATATTCACCTCTCACAGGCCATTCTTGCCCGAGTCTGTCCTATCAGACAGGGGCATTAACCTGTATCCACACCACCTGGACAATTTCTCTCTGTCAGAGACTTGTGCTATTTATTTTATATATTTTTGTGTAATTATTCATGCAAATTTATGCTCATTTCATATGTGGTTTTCAACATAAAGTGGCTGCTGGGCCTGATCCTAACTCATACAGTATACAGTAGCGCTTCCCTGTTTGTTTGTTTATTGCAAGCAAAAAGCAGTTTGTAGTACTGAGTGTGAGATAAATTACTGTATTTATCAGTGTTGATCAAAGAGAGTTGATCAGAAGGATTCCCCTTATATACAGTACGTAGAATTAATAAAATTGTATTATTTTCCGATATCCGCAGTGATTCTGGTCAACCTGACAGATTTTTAGTAATACAGTATACTGTACTGCAAGACCATGTGTTGTCTACCTTTTACTACAGTATACTGTACTGTATGAATGACAATAGAGTGCTGTATACTTTATAAGGGGAATCCTTCTGATCAATTCTCTTTGATCAATACTGATAAATACAGTATCATATTTATACCCCTTTAGCACCTGTCGTTCCATCCTATGCACCCATTTACTGTACAATGGTGATTGCGGTCGTATTCACGTACTTTATGTGAGATAAATTAACCAGTTCTTTTATTGCTGAAGTCGCCACAAAATACTTTTATTTACAAATACAGTACAATACAATGGTGAAACTTTTCAAGTTAACAGCAATTCAAAACATCAACACACAATAATACATACTTTACAGTACTGTACAGTATACTGTACTAGTATATTTGGGCCTTGTCTTTGGGGGTTTATTCATGCAATTATTAGGGTGACCTGGCGTTGGAAATACTGACACAGTACAATCCTACAGCTACACCACCCACCCCCTCCCTTAGAGTTTTTAATCCCTCCCTGGCCAAGCATCAATCGTCTGGCTAATCCAATCCAAGCCATTGTTTTGTTAATCTGGCCCTGGGCTGTTCAGAACAGCCACTGCTTCTAAATTACTGAAAATATACAGGATAAATATACAGTGATGTGAAATAATCCTTTCTGTGTGTCTGAGAGTGTTGAAAGTCACCAGGTCCTCATCTAGTAGAGTACATTCTCGAATACCTTTAGAATAAAAATACAGTATATATAAATATACAGTATAAATATTGCACAGTATACTGTAATGTTAAATAACCCATCCTGTTCTTTTTCCCTTCATACTGTAACAGTATCCTCATTGTGTCTGCGGTACAGTAGTTCATTGAGAGAGGAGAGGTTTTGTGTACATCATTACTGCTGTTTATATACTGTACATTTGACTGCACAAGCAGATTTGACGAACACAAGGCCCCCCCTCCCCTCTGGTGCACCCTTTTTCCTGGAACGACAAGAAAACAAAAACTTTGTTCAGTTACTGTACTGTACTGTATGTGCGTACTGTATTATGGTAGACCTACTGTACAGTAGGTGGCTGGTGCAGCTTTCTCTGGAAAGAAAAAATGGAGCAGTTAGTAGGCAGTTACTGTAGTATGTCAAACTAGTCTACTGTACTGTATACTGGAACTACTGTAAACTCTGACTATTGGGAAAGCTAAAATCTGTGCCATACTTACCTGTATCATAGTGTACCTACTGTACAATACTACAGCACTGTACTACTTTCCTGATGCTTGTCCATTGCGCGCGATGACAATGGGCAACACAGTGGCAATATGGTCTATATATTTATTGCATCGTTCCTCGGTGAGTACATCGTTCCAAAAACTCATTATGGCTGTATACAACTCGTCCTTCTTGGAGGGTTTCGCCACTTTACGGATGTGGTCCTTCAGCTGATGCCAGACCATTTCGATCGGATTGAAGTCTGGTGATCTGTGATTGGAAAGAAAGGACAATTAGTTTAAGAGATAGAGTACACAGTAAAAACAGTGGGGAACATATAAATGGGACACGGTCTACTACACTTACTCCGCTGGCGTCTTCACCCAGTTGATGCCGCGCTCAAGGATATGCGCCGTCGACGCGGTGTGCTTGGGATCATTGTCCTGGTAAAAGCGATGACCATTGGGAAAGTCTTGTGTGATGTATCGCACTATCACGGGCACAATGTTGTCTTGGAAGAAATCTTTATTCATGATTCCTATAGCAAGAAAAGAAAAGTGCTCAATAGTACAGTACAGTGCATACGGTAAGGCAACACTAGTCAAGTACAGTGCATTAGGCGGCATTATATTTGAGAAATTGTACCTTCAAAGACGACAATGCATCCCGGTCCACGCCTAGAGATGGCACCCCACACATGCAGCTTCACAGGGTGTTTTGGCCGTGGCTTCAAAGTTATGCGGCCTTTTTTGTGGAACGCAAATCTTGCAAATCTCTCCAGCGACACAGTAGACTCATCAGTGAAGATGCAATCCTGGAAAGTCTCACCGCTGTCGATCCATGCCTGGGCCTGGAGCACTCTTTTGATTTTGTTTGCGTCCCGTATCATGGGGTACGCTCTGTAATGACAATGAATAAAAAATGTTAGCGTCACAGCGCAGTACAGTTTGCAAAACAACATTTTTACTTTACAGTACAGTACCTCCTGTACTGTCCACTACTAACCTCACACGTCCATATTTCCATCCAATTCTGCGTCTCATCTTCTTTATGCTGCTCTCGGATACAGTCAGATTGTGGTTTTCCTGAAGAGTGTTTTTAACCCTTAATGCGCTCCTCTCATCATTCTCCTCACTTATTCTGTCCACCAGAAGAGTAGTCTCCCTACAATGCAAAGAAATTATATTGTGTTATTAATATGCAGCAATATAAAATGTATATTGTATACTGTACATGTAATGTTGTAATATACAGTAAATATAAATATACAAAAAATGTATACTGCTGTACTATAAATATAAATAGACAAAATATACAGTATACAGTACTGTTGTAATATAATAAATATACTATATAAATACGGTATACTGTTGTTATATCATAATAAATACACATCATATACTGTATATTCCGTTGTAAGATGAATTGCAATATACCAAAAGTGTATACTGCTGCACAAAAAATATAAATTGACCACACATACAGTACACTACAGTATATACTGTTGTAATATAATAAATATACTATATAAATACGGTATACTGTTGTTATATCATAATAAATACACATCATATACTGTATATTTCGTTGTAAGATGAATTGCAATATACCAAAAGTGTATACTGCTGCACAAAAAATATAAATTGACCACACATACAGTACACTACAGTATATACTGTTGTAATATAATAAATATACTATATAAATACGGTATACTGTAGATGTACACTACAGTTTTCTATATTTTTTTTGGTTAAGTTTTATAAATACAGTATACTGTACAGTACTTACGCATTTGTTACCCTTGGTGCCTTTTTGCGGTCTCTGTTTTTTCCTTGTGCATGATAGCACACAGTGCTTGATGGCACAACGAGGCCAGAAGCAGTTAACCAGCGCTGGATATCTGCAATTCGTTGTCCGCTCGTGTACATCTCCTTCATTCTCATGCTGAGATCCTTTGAAATCTTCTTAACAGGCATTGCTGCGAGTACTGTAGAAAGAAATACAAACACAAGAATGTGTATTCGATGTTTAGTCGATGTGTATTCAATGTGCAGTGAATCCACAAAATGGATGGTGTATTTATATGTTAATGACTCACATAACAGACCACCCACTTTCAACACCTGTACCTGGCCACCATGCATAAAAGGTTGTACACGTTGCATAGCCCACCACTTGCTGATCTTTATCTGAGGCATTGTCCAGATACTGCATTGTGCCTCCCGCTTACATGGAGCATCCCCGGTTCTATGGAAGAAAGAATCATCTCACCTCTGCTGTGCCTGCCACACTGAAAAAGAGAAAGGCAGTTACCGTTCCCAAGCCAAAGGCAAAGCGACAGGCTAAGGCCAACAAAGAAAACCTTCTGCTGACCCCAAAGGCTAAGGCTTTTAAAACACGTCAGCCTTATTATGTGAAGAAGAAATACGGTACTGTGCTCGGTTCGCAAGACGCATGGCAGCCAACTCACCGAATCCGCAGACCACTTGCTCCCATATGCTTCGACGACTCTGCTGTAGCTGTCCCGGAAATCTTCAGCCCGGCTTCTCCACCCCCATCTTCTCCGGTTCCATCTGAAGATGCTGCTGCCTCTGAAATCAACGGGTCACTGTCTCCTTTGCTCTTGGACGACTCTGCTTCTCTCCCGGAAATCCAGCGGTCACCTTCTCCATCCCTCTTCCACCACGCTGCAGCTTCTCCTGTACCGGGCATCCCCAGGTCACCTCTTCCACTCTCCATCGATGCCGCTTCTCTCCAGGGAACCCCCATCTCATCCTCCGTTGCACCCATCCCCCCAGATCTCCAGATGCCATGCACAAGCAGCTCGTTGGACCGGATCCTGAATGGGCTAAGTGTGGATCTCCCCGGGAATTCTAGTGTGCTGGCAAAGCTAGATCTGCTTCTGGAGTCGGTGCTACATATGGAGCAACGGCTGGATCAACGGATGCTACATATGGAGCAACGGATGGATCAACGGATGGACAAGATAGAGGCAGACATAGCGGGCATACATTATTTGCTCGGTGTTAATGCCCCTGTTTCCCCGACGCTGGAGCAGGGGGGTGACATGGATGTGATGCATGGTACCTTCGACCCCCTTCCATCACCAAGCACACCCCCTCCACCAGAAGATACAGTGTACTATGCTATTGAGGAGGACATGACAACCCCATCTAGACCACGCCAGGAGACAACCCGGCGACCACTACCGGAGGAAAGCTTCCTCCCAGACACCCTACCATTGCCCATCGCCTCAAGTACACCCGCTCCCAAAAGACTTCCTACACCCGCTCGCATACAAACAGTGCCCGACATCTCCCTGTGCGATCTGACACCGGCGCTGAGGGAGAAGTATAGGGTGAGGAGTGCTGGTATACCACACAAGTATGCCTTGATCATATTTAAACACCATGTTCCCTACACATTGTACTGCGAGTGGGTGTTCAAAGTGAACTATGATGGGAATCGCCAAAAAAATGCCCTTCCTGCCAATTTAAGGAAAAAGATTGTGGAAGAAATGCAGCGCTATTACCCTGTTACAGATCCTGTAATGAGAGGCGTTAGAGACTGCATTAATGGCGTTTTGCGCCATGCAAGGCATCGGCCATGGCTGGAAAATGGGGAGGACTTTCAGTGAGACCATACTGTAATATTGTGCTGTACTGTACAGTACATGTTTTACCCTATAGTACCTGCTGTACTTAAACAAAGGATACTGAATGTTGTTGTGTGTTGCACGGTTTTTGTACTGTATTTGTAAATAAAAGTTTTTAGTGGCGACTTCAGCAATAAAAGAACTGCTTAATTTATCTCACACTCAGTACTACAAACTGCTTTTTGCTGCCAGACTGCAAACCCGCAAGACCAGCAACATTGTAACAAAAGAGCAATGAGCGCGCAATTGGCGTGGGAACTTCTGTTCTAAGGCCCCTATAAATAATATTCTTTATTTTATTTATAAACTCACATTTATAAACCCCGTCACCCACCCCCGCTAAACACAATAAAAAATAATCACACACAGCATCCCCGCAATAAATAAATAAATAAATACAAATAAATACATTTGAAATACATTTTTATTGATAGTGTAGATGTGCAGGGGGTCTCCGGAGCTGAACCGCGTTGGTTTTAGGTCTGGGGACCCCGTGCCCCCCGAGATACAGGCCCCTTTAGGGGGTGCCGGTAGCCCTCTGCTTGGTTTAAAGGTCCGATCACGTGATCGCGGCCTGTAAACCAAGCAGAGCAGAGGGATACCGGCACCCCCTAAAGGGGCCTGTATCTCGGGGGGCACGGGGTCCCCAGACCTGAAACCTGTGCGCTTCAGCTCCGGAGAACATCTACACTGTGAATAAAACACACACATCATTAAAGAATCATTCTTTAGCTTAGCGGCTATGCGCTATGGTAAAGAAGCAGCATTTCTGTCTTTTTAATAATATTGTAGAGTGAGCAGGGGGTTCCCTGAGACAGAAATCTAATCTCAGGGGACCCCCTGCTCCTGCACAATATTATTAAAAGTTCAGAAACGAGGCTTCATTAGCATAGCGTATAGCCGCTAAGGTAATGAAGGGGTTAACGCATAATAACCAATAAATACATTCAATACACTACCCACTACCCATGGCAACCTCCGCTGCTGTACAGTAAAACAGAGAAAAAAAATAACACTTTCAAAGTAATGTCCCCTAACCCCTTAATCACCATAGCGGTTATTAACCGCTACAGTCATGAAGGGGTTAACCCACCCTCACCCACCACTTGGGACGCCTACTGTACATACCCTCCCACTCTAACCCCCCACCCCGTGAGGCCTAACCACCCTCAACCCTCACCCACTAACTACCCACAAGGGAGGCCTACCCACATACCGTTGGGGAAACACCCCACCCCCACCCCAGTACCCACAATAAAAACAGTACAATCACCCACAATAAACAGCATTCTATTTATTAAATACATTACCCACCCCCTGTGCCCCCCCCCCCCCCATAAATACAAGATTTATTCTTTTACATTCAGGGTCCATAACGTAGCCCCACGCTAGTCCCCGGTGGGCTGGCAGGGCACCTGGACAGACCTACAGTTTCTGGAGGCCTGCTGGTGGATCCTGCCAGCACTATGGCGCTCAGGTGGTCTCCTTGGGTCACCGTGAGCCACAATTGGGTCCACACGGTAGGCCCAAGGATGTCTGGGAGCCCCGGGTCAAACCCACAGGTGTCTGCGGGGCCTCGGGTGGTTCCCATGGGGGTCTGGGGAACTCACGGGTGCTCACTACGGGTCCGCGGTGCCCCCACAGAAGTGGGACCACACATCATCATCCCCGCACCTACGGCTCGGAGGTGCCCCCACAGAAGTGGGACCACACATCGTCATGCCCGCAGACTACGGGTCCGCGGTGCCCCCACAGAAGTGGGACCACACATCATCATCCCCGCATGTGTCACCCGTGGAACCACCAGCCTGCTACCCTTTAGGATACCCGAGGATTCCCCGCGGGTGGTCTCCAGAGGTCCCACGCAAAACCACGGAAGTAACCCTGAATGTAAAAAAAATAAACCTGGCCTATACATTCAATACATACACCCTCCCCCCCAACACCTACAGTACAATAATGTGCAAAATAACTATTATCCAGATATGGATAATAGATTAATTGCCCATTATTAAAAACATTAACTAGCATATACAAATAAATAAAGTACTACTGACCTCATCAATACGAAGTGTCCGATGCCAGCGCCTTCCTTCTCTTGCCCACACAAAACATAGCCAAAACCAAGC
This sequence comes from Ascaphus truei, assembly GCF_040206685.1. NCBI lineage: Eukaryota > Metazoa > Chordata > Amphibia > Anura > Ascaphidae > Ascaphus > Ascaphus truei. The sequence goes on along the minus strand of NC_134486.1, from coordinate 411,683,304 downwards.
CAATACATTGCAATTACATTCAGATATCAATTAACCCCTTAAACACCTTATCGGATAATAACCGCAAAGGTAATTAAGGGGTTAAGCCACACAGGCACGATACCCACCCTTCACCCATGAATTTGTACTGTGGCTTCATCATGCAACTATATATATATATACTGTATATATATACATACAGAGAGACAGAGAGAAAGAGAGAGAGAGAGATATATACAGTATATATATATACACACGTTATATACACACCCATGATAAACCAAATATACAGTACAAATAAATGTAGAAGGGTTATCAAAACCATACTGTTCTACAACCAAACACTTCTCCATACAGACACTACATTAAAAATCAATTTCCTTTACAAATCCTAACTGATCTCACAATCTACTGTACTGTATATGATCACAAACCAATGAAAAAAGTCACATTCCAAAATGCATAAAATCTATGCACCATACTGTATACATTCTGCAAATTAATCAACGTAAACAAAAATCAATTAGCAATCATTATTTAGATCTCTAAACATTTCACACTCAATCATGAACAATGAAACCATTAACAGATTCACGCCTAGAGCAGAACAATTAAGCCTTTGAAAAAATATAAGTACCGACAAAAATACAACCTTTCCAAACCAAGCCTACAGTACCTACAGTATCCCTGACCTTCCTCAAACACACAATACAATACCAAGGAATAATACATCTATCTAATTTTAAAATACTTTAAACTCACAAAATAATTAAAAACACATCTAATCCAGCTTTTAAAACATCATCATTTCTTACCCTGAATGTATACTGTACAGTATATCTCTCTAGACATATATATTGTACATACATACATACAGTGGCAAGAAATGATATACCACAAAAAAATAAAAATACACAGGTTAAAAAACCTTTTGAAAAAATTAACAAGTTAAATAAAATACATTTCTTTACTGTACTGTAGTTCACTTACCATTACTTGCCCCCACCGACTCCCGTTGCCCAGCTTACTCACGAACCAATCCACGATCAGGAACCCATAAAATAATAAACCATTGAAAATAATAAACATTAAACTAAAAATCCAAACCAATCCACGGGTCTTCTACTTGTAATACACCTTCATCTGTATTCTTCTTTCTTCTATCTCCTTCCGGGCGGGGCAGGGCGTGGTCTTCTTTCCATCATCGGCCACGCCCTTGTCTTTTTCCTTCTCCGGAGGTCCTTCCTCCGCGGCGTCTGGCTGCAAAATGAGACGACATAGGCTTTTAAAGGCCTATGACGTCACATTTTGCGTCATGGTTCCCACGGTCCTGATTGGACCGTGAAAACCATGTGTGTTGGCCGATAATAAAAAAATGATGACGTCACTTAAAGGGAATGAAAGCACAGCCAATCAGAATGGCTTTGCTTCAATTGCCTTTAAGATGACGTCATGAAAAGGCACATGGCCGTGCACACATGGTACTAGAGCCAATCAGAGCGTGGGAACTTTATCCCTACTCTGATTGGCTCTGGTATACCATGTGTCAGGGGCTTGGGGGAGAAAGGATGTGACGTCAATGAAAACCTGTCACGTGGTACGGTAGCCAATCAGAGCGTGGGAACTTTATCCCTACTCTGATTGGCTCTGGTATACCATGTGTCAGGGGCTTGGGGGAGAAAGGATGTGACGTCAATGAAAACCTGTCACGTGGTACGGTAGCCAATCAGAGCGTGGGAACTTTATCCTTATTGACGTCACATCCTTTCTCCCCCAAGCCCCTGACACATGGTATACCAGAGCCAATCAGAGTAGGGATAAAGTTCCCACGCTCTGATTGGCTCTAGTACCATGTGTGCACGGCCATGTGCCTTTTCATGACGTCATCTTAAAGGCAATTGAAGCAAAGCCATTCTGATTGGCTGTGCTTTCATTCCCTTTAAGTGACGTCATCATTTTTTTATTATCGGCCAAAACACATGGTTTTCACGGTCCAATCAGGACCGTGGGAACCATGACGCAAAATGTGACGTCATAGGTCTTTAAAAGCCTATGTCGTCTCATTTTGCAGCCAGACGCCGCGGAGGAAGGACCTCCGGAGAAGAAAAAAGACAAGGGCGTGGCCGATGATGGAAAGAAGACCACGCCCTGCCCCGCCCGGAAGGAGATAGAAGAAAGAAGAATACAGATGAAGGTGTATTACAAGTAGAAGACCCGTGGATTGGTTTGGATTTTTAGTTTAATGTTTATTATTTTCAATGGTTTATTATTTTATTGGTTCCTGATCGTGGATTGGTTCGTGAGTAAGCTGGGCAACGGGAGTCGGTGGGGGCAAGTAATGGTAAGTGAACTACAGTAAAGAAATGTATTTTATTTAACTTGTTAATTTTTTCAAAAGGTTTTTTAACCTGTGTATTTTTTTTTTTTTGTGGTATATCATTTCTTGCCACTGTATGTATGTATGTACAATATATATGTCTAGAGAGATATACTGTACAGTATACATTCAGGGTAAGAAATGATGATGTTTTAAAAGCTGGATTAGATGTGTTTTTAATTATTTTGTGAGTTTAAAGTATTTTAAAATTAGATAGATGTATTATTCCTTGGTATTGTATTGTGTGTTTGAGGAAGGTCAGGGATACTGTAGGTACTGTAGGCTTGGTTTGGAAAGGTTGTATTTTTGTCGGTACTTATATTTTTTCAAAGGCTTAATTGTTCTGCTCTAGGCGTGAATCTGTTAATGGTTTCATTGTTCATGATTGAGTGTGAAATGTTTAGAGATCTAAATAATGATTGCTAATTGATTTTTGTTTACGTTGATTAATTTGCAGAATGTATACAGTATGGTGCATAGATTTTATGCATTTTGGAATGTGACTTTTTTCATTGGTTTGTGATCATATACAGTACAGTAGATTGTGAGATCAGTTAGGATTTTTAAAGGAAATTGATTTTAATGTAGTGTCTGTATGGAGAAGTGTTTGGTTGTAGAACAGTATGGTTTTGATAACCCTTCTACATTTATTTGTACTGTATATTTGGTTTATCATGGGTGTGTGTATAACGTGTGTATATATATATACTGTATATATCTCTCTCTCTCTCTTTCTCTCTGTCTCTCTGTATGTATATATATACAGTATATATATACAGTATATAGTTGCATGATGAAGCCACAGTACAAATTCATGGGTGAAGGGTGGGTATCGTGCCTGTGTGGCTTAACCCCTTAATTACCTTTGCGGTTATTATCCGATAAGGTGTTTAAGGGGTTAATTGATATCTGAATGTAATTGCAATGTATTGGCTTGGTTTTGGCTATGTTTTGTGTGGGCAAGAGAAGGAAGGCGCTGGCATCGGACACTTCGTATTGATGAGGTCAGTAGTACTTTATTTATTTGTATATGCTAGTTAATGTTTTTAATAATGGGCAATTAATCTATTATCCATATCTGGATAATAGTTATTTTGCACATTATTGTACTGTAGGTGTTGGGGGGGAGGGTGTATGTATTGAATGTATAGGCCAGGTTTATTTTTTTTACATTCAGGGTTACTTCCGTGGTTTTGCGTGGGACCTCTGGAGACCACCCGCGGGGAATCCTCGGGTATCCTAAAGGGTAGCAGGCTGGTGGTTCCACGGGTGACACATGCGGGGATGATGATGTGTGGTCCCACTTCTGTGGGGGCACCGCGGACCCGTAGTCTGCGGGCATGACGATGTGTGGTCCCACTTCTGTGGGGGCACCTCCGAGCCGTAGGTGCGGGGATGATGATGTGTGGTCCCACTTCTGTGGGGGCACCGCGGACCCGTAGTGAGCACCCGTGAGTTCCCCAGACCCCCATGGGAACCACCCGAGGCCCCGCAGACACCTGTGGGTTTGACCCGGGGCTCCCAGACATCCTTGGGCCTACCGTGTGGACCCAATTGTGGCTCACGGTGACCCAAGGAGACCACCTGAGCGCCATGGTGCTGGCAGGATCCACCAGCAGGCCTCCAGAACCTGTGGAATGCTGCTGGTAAACTGTAGGTCTGTCCAGGTGCCCTGCCAGCCCACCGGGGACTAGCGTGGGGCTACGTTATGGACCCTGAATGTAAAAGAATAAATCTTGTATTTATGGGGGGGGGGGGGCACAGGGGGTGGGTAATGTATTTAATAAATAGAATGCTGTTTATTGTGGGTGATTGTACTGTTTTTATTGTGGGTACTGGGGTGGGGGTGGGGTGTTTCCCCAACGGTATGTGGGTAGGCCTCCCTTGTGGGTACTGACTGGGTGGTTAGGCCTCACGGGTGGGGGGGGGGGGGGTTAGTGTGGGAGGGTATGTAGGCATCCCGAGTGGTGGGTGGGTGAGGGTGGGTTAACCCCTTCATGACTGTAGCGGTTAATAACCGCTATGGTGATTAAGGGGTTAGGGGACATTACTTTGTATGTTTTAATTTTTGTGTCTGTTTTGCAGAAGCGGAGGGGCCATGGCCAGGATGGGGGGGGGGGTTAACGGTATGTGGGTAGGGGGTGAGGGTGGTTAGCAATGCAGGGAGGGAGATTTACTGGTAACAGAAACATCTATCTCCCTTCAATGTAATCTGTTTAAAGCCCCCTCCCCCCTAATGTGTGTTTCTGTAAAATCTCTCTCCCTTCAATGTACTGTAATCTGTTTAACAGAAACATTAGGGGGGAAGGGGCTTTAGGCCTTTATATCTCTCTCCCTTCAGTGTAATCTGCTTAACACAAACATTAGGGGGGAAGGGGTTTTTAAACAATGCTGCTGTGTATAATGTATAAGGTTTTTTACAATTAGATAGATGTAATCCTTGGTATTGTAAGGGTTAGTTTGTTTTTAAATTGTCTTTTCTGGTTGTTACTTACAGTATATATTGATTTTGGTTTACTTGCTTGGTTAAAATACTGTAGTTAAGTTGACTTGTTTGGAAGTGTTTGTACAGTATTTACTGGTAGAGTAGCTTGCAATTATATTGTTAACATTCATTTGCAGAATGTACAGTACTGTATATGGTGCATAGATTTAATGCTATGCATCATTTACAGTATACAATGTACTGTAAATGCAATGTACTGTGTGGATTGTAATGTTATGTTTTATACTGTACAGTATGCTATTCATTAACTTCATTGCTCTACACATCTAGGGATTTCATTCCACCTTACCACCTTTCCTACACATGATTTGTGCTGTAGGCATTGGTTACTGTACAGTATATTACTGTATGCTAATGCAGATGTGTGATGCTTTGAGACTGTCATTTATACTTTGACAAGTCTACCTTTTGGTGTGTAGTGTGCATTATCCTTAGCGTTGTATACAGTAGGTGCCTTTAAACCCAGTAACCTACTGTATTGTGATTCACTTTGATTCTCCCTAGTGTTTTTTGAGTCACTATCCTTTTCATGATTAGGGTTGACAGTGTGTGTCGTTCCCTAGTGCTGTTCATTAGTGTTTAAGGGTCCATGCCTCTTTTTTAAGTGTTTTTAAATCATGTACTGTTTATTCATCCCTTTTTGCACTGTGTCAAATAAATAAACAAATATATCAATTGCATACCTGAGTGCTCCCATACGGGTTACTTTTTTCTCTTTTCACTCACATACAGTATGTATATATATATATATATATATATATATATATACACAGTATATATATATATATATATATATATATATATATAAATATAGCTGTATGATATATATATATATATATATATATATATATATATATATATATATATATATATATATATACACAGTGTATATATGTATACTGTATATATATATATATATATATATATATATATATATATATATATACAGTGTATATATATATACAAAGTATATACTGTACAGTATATATTTATTTCTCTTCATGTCTTTATTTATTTATTTATTTAGATTTATTTATTAATTGTGGGGCTGCTGTGCGTGAATTTTTTTTATTGGGGGTGGGGGGGGTGTTTGGCCCTCAGCACTCAGAAACACAGGCCAGACAGATTTAAACACACACACAATAGGGGGAGGTTTTTTTACATAGCTTGCAGGGAAGTTTAACGCACACACAATAGGGGGATAGGGGGAGGGTTTTTTACATAGATTAGAGAGAAGGCAGGGCGTTTTAAAAGCGAGAATAGGGGAGGGGGTTTTACATAGATTTTATTTATTTATTTAGATTTATTTATTAATTGTGGGGCTGCTGTGCGTGAATTTTTTTTATTGGGGGTGAGGGGGGTGTTTGGCCCTTGGTGTGAGTTTACGACTTGCAGCAGCAGCACAATGAATAAATATAAATAAATAAATAAATAAATAAATGACAATAAATACATTTGAAATACATTTTTATTGATAGTGTACATGTGCAGAGGGTCTCCGGAGCAGAAGCGCACAGGTTTCAGGTCTGGGGACCCCGTGCCCCCCGAGATACAGGCCCCTTTAGGGGGTGCCGGTATCCCTCTGCTCTGCTTGGTTTACAGGCCGCGATCACGTGATCGGACCTTTAAACCAAGCAGAGGGCTACCGGCACCCCCTAAAGGGGCCTGTATCTCGGGGGGCACGGGGTCCCCAGACCTAAAACCAACGCGGTTCAGCTCCGGAGACCCCCTGCACATCTACACTATCAATAAAAATGTATTTCAAATGTATTTATTGTCATTTATTTATTTATTTTTTGGCGGCTGCTGTGTGTGTGTATTTTTTTATTGTGGGTAGCGGGAGGGTGGGTGAATGGGGTATTCGCCCCAACGATGGTTGGGGAGGGCTTGCGGGGGGGGGGGGGGGGTTGGGGTAGCGGGAGGGCTTAACCCCTTCATGACCGTAGCGGTATTAACTGCTACGATCGTGAAGGGGTTAAGTGCACCCGCAACCCCCCCCCCCCTCCCGCAAGTCGTAAACTCACACCAAGGGCCAAATACCCCCCTCACCCATCCCCACTACACACAATAAAGCGGGCACGGTGGGTTAACCCCTTCATTGCCTTAGCGGCTATCCGCTATGGTAATGACGCAGCATTTTCCGTATTTTTAATAATATTGATCAGGAGCAGGGGGGGGGGGGGTTCCCTGAGCATTAATCATTAATTTCTGGCTCAGGGAACCCCCTGCTCACTGTACAATATTATTAAATCTCTCTCTGCTGCAAACACATCTCGCCCCCAGTATGTGCAGTAATTTACTGAACATATACAGTACTGTAGAATAAATGCATAGTTTTATTTATTCGGGTTTATTACACAGTATACTGTATGGCCGGAAAACATCAGCATACAGTACAATATAATCCATCGAAATCCCCCCATTAGCCGTTTTCTTTTCTGAGGAAAAACAAAATGAAAAGTTTTAATGTACAGTAATGGTCAGCCCCCTAAAGAAGTTCCCAGCCAGCCCCACCAAAATAATACGGCAAAAATACAGTACTCACCATACTGTACAGTATTGTACTAAATTTCCCATTCAGCTTGCGCTGGCGCCGGCCCACTTCCAGTCCAGCTTTCATCATTTTGCAGAGGGACTAGCCCACCTGTAGTCAGCGGGAAATCGCTTAGGTACATGCAAGCTTCATCAAAACTGGCTGCGAAATCCATCTCAGAGTTGTAACCGACGGCGGGACCATGATGATAAGCTGGTGCTGCTGCTGGTTCTGGTTCTGGTTCTGGCGCATTGCTTGGCAGGGACTGTCGCTTCTTATTTCGTTTTAACACGACCCTTCGCCTTTTGCCGCCTCCATTATCATAGATACGGGAAAAACCCTGTGACACACACCAATACCCTCCAACAAATTGGGGCTCAATACGGTGAAAACAGGGGTCACTACATAACCTTTTCCTTATTGCATGCTTCCACAAATGAGGAGTTGGCGAAAATCTGTAAAAGTCATAATTTTCGATAAAATACTGATAAATTTGAACAACTGTTGCCATCTTATCCTCTGTTGCATTTATAGCGGCCCATATCAAATAAGCATAACTTCTGTCAGGTTTTTGGAACACGGGCTCCACTTGAACACTCATGTCTCTGTAGAATAGTGTAAGTGAAAATGATCTTTGTCTTTATTTAATACATTACTGTATGTAAAGCCTAAATTGATACATTTTTTGCAACTATTCCTTCAGTCTCAAGGACAAGTTACACAATAGCATACTGTACTGGGATAAAGTAACTTTTTTTTGGAAACGAAACAACTTGCAAAGGCCACACATTACTTAAGTCATGAGTTTATGCCATCTGGTGGACAATCGAAACATCGCAGCCTAGTAAATCATTCTCATTATCATTTAACAGATCAGGCCCCCGTCAGCCAGGCATGAACCGTGGCTGGGAAGGCAAACGCAACGAAGCATGCAAGAGGTGAGCAGCGGCGGATTCCAGGTTTCTGCCAGGTACAAACCAGGCATTTGCTCGAATAAAGTGTGTCGGTGCAGTATGTGCTGGGGCAGTTTAAGACGTTTTACGACGAAATTGTCCATTGAATTAATTGGGAAATTTGGCCGGAAATGACCTTTTCGGCCGCTTCAGCACCTAAAAAATCAGCCTTAAGTGTTTTAAGATAATTTTTACAATTTTACCATTTCCATGGTAAACAATTACTTTTACGATGTTTGGCAAATTATCTTATCATTCAAATAAATGAATGTATATAGTTGTTAACATTGCTTGCTTAGCTTGCTTGATTTAGTTACAAAGTGATTATGGTGCCATCATTAGAGAAACATAAGTATGTAATAGGCTTGGTTTCAGTGTTCCTGAAAAAACCCAATTCATATTCATTTTTTACAAAAAAGACAAGCTTTTTAATGGTCATTTCATCTTTCTAAAGAAGGTAATTAAATGGTTAAGTTTTTAGTTGCTAGGTTGATCTGCCCCTCTAAGCCTCAGAACAGTGGTAAAATAAGTGGCATAGAGGAAACAAAACCTACTTTGATAACCAAGTTAGAATCCCTGGGCCGGTTGTCTACGGCCTTGCGAGATCCCCCCTTTCTTTATCTTACACCCCCCTCACAAACTTCCTTGCTCTCTCAACCACCTCTTTTTCTCTCCCCCTTCTCACAGCTCCATCTCATCTTCTCCCTCCCTCCACAATGTATTGCGACCCCCCTCCTCCCTGCCCCCTCGCTCTCATGTTTCCCCTCTGTCTCTCCACTTCTCTTACTCACTACTCCACCTCTCTTTCCCTTTTCCCCTCCTCTCTCACTCCCTCCTCAACCTCAAGTCCCATACACATACTTTCTCTCAAACCATACAAAGACTCTCTTAATCCACACACAGACGCACTCTCGCTCTTTCAATCCCAATAAATACACTCCCCTCCCCCTCACCTACACTCCCCTCCGCCTCACCTCTTAAGAATTTTACCTGGGGGGGGGGGGGGTGAATAGGTCAGTGTGGGAGTGTGAAGGTGAAGGGGTAACCAGGCTCACTAATAAAGGTTAAGCCCACTTCGTTACCCCTGCCCAGTGTTTTGAGGTCCTAGAGTGTCAGCTCTTGGACCTAGATGTCGGAGATGTATTGCTGTGACTGTGTGGAAATTATGCGACATTAAAGATTTTTCTGTGTTTTGCGTTTCTCGGGGTGCTGGGACTAGGAAATTTCTAGGCTGTACAGTAGCGACATCTTTTATTGCACTAAATGCCGGCGGCATGCCGGGATCTACCCCAGCTGCCGCCAGTAATAACCGCGCGCCGCCGTGTTTCCCCCACGCACCCCCCCTCCACTTCGCGCGCAATTTACCCCCCCTTCCCGACCCCGAACCCGGCTCCTGCTCTGCCCCTCTGCTTCCCCGCACCCCCGCTTACCTTAATTTGATCTCCAGGGGTGTCGGGGAAGCCTGGGGAAGACGGGGAAGACGGGGAAGCCGGGCGCGCATGTGACTGTGACGTCACAG